>NC_136264.1:23040865-23197933 GCF_964187855.1 Myxine glutinosa
GAACCTTCACTGTGTAAATTTTAGTAAATGTTCCCCTATAAATGATCCCCTGTAAATATCCCCATTAATTGGCTTTATTAAAGATCGCACCCTAGTTAGTCCATGTACAACACGTAGAGCACCATAGGACCTCTCTGTAGTTATCTCATTATTACTTCGGCAGTTAAGACTGAAAAATAGGGCGTATCGTTCATTTTTTCAGGAAAGCACAAAATTTGGCACAGATGTAGTATGGACCTATACAATTGTTTACCTGAGGGGAGCCCAAAAATTCAGAACCCCTGGTGGCCGCCATATTGAATTTCAACATGACCGCCCTCTGTGACCTATTTCCCACAATAACTTCTATACTATGAGCGATAACACCACAGTTCCAGTGTCTTACCCATGTTTTCATGGTCTCTGAATCCAATGGATCAATTGCATAAAGATTGGCATCCATCATCTTTAATTTCAAGATGGCCGCCATGGTGTTTCCATTTTCCTTGAATCTCTCATCGTATATTAGGTAAAATTTCAATTCCAAGTGATACACATTGTTTTATTTGTCTCTGATAACAATGGAATGGTATTAATTAATCAAAGTTACACACAGTTGCAGTTTTAACTTAAAATATTGTGGGCACTTGAAAGGTGGAGGCTCTCGCACAGACGCGTAGTACTACAAGCACTGTCCATCACAGTCACACAGTGATGTGCAGGGCAGATTTTCCATGGAGCATTTACAGTTGCCTTTACAGGCCGACTTACAATGGCAGCTTGTAAGCTCTGAACATGCCTCCTGTATCAGTGGTATTGTTTTTTCCACATGCGAAATTTGCATTTATGTTTATTTAAATTTATACAATGGACAACAATTTGTGAATGTTTCATGATATTTGTTATATTATATCACCTTTATCTATCAATATTGTTGAAATGAAGATCAAATAGCTGTATGTTGAAATATGTTGAAAAATTCAAAACTTTACATGGGGTGTACTTACTTTTTCACGTGACTGTATAGTAGTAAATTCATTCAAAAAGAACCCGGGCAACGCCGGGTGCATTCGCCTAGTCAGTCATAATTGTGTGAAGTTGTGTTGCTGCAAGGAATGTTGCTGGTTCCGACAGGGTGCATAATTCATGCTTTGTGGTGGTAAGGTGTATTATTGATGATTTTGTTGCATTTGATGAAGGTTGAAGTTTTTTTTTTTGGTTCCATTGTCATTGTAATTTCATTATCAAAGCACACCACTGATAATTAGAATGTATTCTTAGTTCAGGTTTTCCCTCACCTGTACTTGGAGGAAGTGTTGTTGTTGTTGGTTCTGTCGGTGTCGGTGTGGATTCTGTGGATGTTGTAGGTGCAGTTCCAATGCTTGTCTCTTCTGCAGAAAACAACATTTTCATCATTGTTTGTGTTGTGATTATCAGTCATAAGTGTGAAGTTGTGTTGCTGCAAGGAATGCAAGTACTCCGTTTCCGTAACAATATCATTCCTATGATGGTACCATCAGTTTCGTACAATATAACTCACTGTGCTCCAAGTGAGCGAAAATAACATTCCCAATGTCTCTGTCCCAGCTTCAAACCAAAGTCGATCCACACTCCAGTGATCGTCAGAAGGATGTTGTATCGAGACCAGAATACCGCTCGGTTGACAGTCACACTGCCAAAGATAGGCAAAAGTGTCCTCAAGAGGCGGCTGGGAAATCACACCTTCGGGTATGGACGTTCAACGGCTACCAATCGGCGAACCGCAAATTCACACTCAAAATCCACGTTACACACACACACCAGGTTAACGTCTGGATGCGGTGAAATGGTTGAAGCGAGGTGAAAAACCTGGAGCGATGCGAAATCAAGCGCGAGGCAAAATGGCCAACGGTCCGTTCTCGAGACGTAACGGCACTCCAATGATTCTCTTCGGAATCAACTGCAAAACCTGTCACGCAGGTTTAACTGTCACAGCAATAACAACTCTGTCGCAGGAATCCCTTTCTCAGGAAACCCCAAAGATCGCTAGTGACCCCCATTCACCAGCGTTTGCTCCAGACCTCCAAGCAGCTCTGATCCTTCTCCGACCTCACTCGATCCGCCTCTTCTTCCTCCTCATCTTCTTCGTCCGGTTCCCGATCCGGTTTCCGGTTTCTTTTAAAACACTAACTTTTTTACCTTCCGAAAACAGTTATCTCTATTTCACCTAAACGATAACAATAAATAGTACAATGAATTAATGAATGAATGAATGAATGAATGATCGTTTTAAGGCCATTTTCCCCGCTAGAGCGGGGGTTAGCCTTGCGGGCCCCATGACAATCGTGGTTCCCTGTTTGAGGCAATATTTTTATGGCCGGATGCCCTTCCTGACGCCAACCCTTGGTCACGCTCTTACGATGTGCAGGGATACGGTGTACCTATTCTAAATCGGGGTACACACCGTGATCATTCATCCCAGCAAGCTGGTACTCAATTTGCCGACCTCGGAAGGATGAGAGGCTGAGTCAACCCCCCTGGCGTTAATTCAGCGATCGACCGGGATTCGAACCCAGGATCCTAGGATCCCATGCCGGCACCCTAACCACTAAGCCAACACCAGGCTGGATAACAATAATAGTACATGCAACCAAAAATGTTTACAGTGGATGAGAACCACAACAACAGAAGTGACGAATCCATAACACCTATCAAGAAAATACCTGCTGTTGATTTGGACACAATGCTGGTTTTGCTTGTGGGTGTAGAGGTTGTTGGTAAGAGTTGGGTTGGTGCATTTGAACCTGGCAAAGGTGTCGTATGCACTGCAGAGACTGTAGTTTCTCCTGGTGATTCAACAGCATAGAGGTTAAAATAAACTTTATGAAGGATATTTTCAAAACACCAAGAAACTCTTCACCAACAAATTTTCACCACGAAAGAAACACCAAGATTAACACCAATAAATTTTCACCAGAGGACCAAAAAGTCTTCTGGTGAAAGTGGCAAAATGAAGACTCTCTGTTCACCTTCACTCTTTCATTCCTCTTTTTGCTTGCCTTTGGAACAAACTCCCTCACTCTCATCAATCCCGCTCCTCCCTCCAGGTCTACAAAACAGCTGCTCACCACCATCTCTTATCTTCCCCCATCCAAAACCTTGATATTTTCTACCCCCGTTAATACACCCCGAATTCACCTCATAAGAGTTTGGAAGGGGTCCAAAGTGTTTAAATTCCATTTTCATTTCCTGAAACTCCTGGTAGTGTCCATTTGTTTTATCCCGTTCGTCCCCCCTCCCCCCACTCCCTCTCCGGTCCACAGATCTACCACTGTCCCTGTTCTCTGTTGTTGATGTGCTTCCCCTCGCTCTCCCCCTCTTGTCCCCCGCTCCCGTTATTATATGTTTTTATGTGTTGCTCTTACACGAGCCTCGACTTTGTACACAATAAAAACGCAGTTAGGCAGAGGAGGAAGTCATTTGTGCCCTCATGCCAGTGCCACATCCACCCCCAGATATATCCTCATAAGAGTTTGGAAGGAGGTAAATCACATACACAAATAGGACATTGCTATGGAGATGGACATGTGCACAGATATCGATAATATAATTGGTGGGATAGTATGTGACAGCAGTTATGAAAAAGGGAGCATCTGAAATGTAAAACGGCAATTTTTAATTGAGTCAAAAATCCATTGAGAATCTAACCCAGCTATAAATAATCTGACTATAATTCACCAAATGTCCGTCCATCTGTCTGTCTGTCCATTCGAAGGTACCATAAAAACTGCTGAACCGATCGCAACGATATTTTGGGTGGGTAATCCTGGGATCTCCAGGAGTAAAATAGGCTATTTAGTTTTCCCAATTTCAGCTTTGGTCTCCAGCATTCTCAGGTTTGGACTCCCGCATAACATTCATGTTCGCATAACGTTCATTGTGACAATGCTTTCATTGTGACGATGTTGTTTTCCCGGGTGCCGCGCAAACGGCTGCACCGATTGCTGCACGGCTGCACCGATCGAACTCGGTGACCTCGGACAAAGACCTTTTATAAGGACACGGGTTGAATCCCTGCTTGAGAGAATTCTAACCCATTTCAACTGAAGGAAACACGTATCGGGAGTACATACGACATAGCGATTGTGAACACGATTATCGATCAAGATTCACGATCATCACGATCGTAGTGTATCAATCACTGTGGGACATTTGGTGAATTATCATAAGATACTGTTTAGATTTTGATGATTTGCATGTGATATGATTCAACAGATGTTTATATGAATCGTTTAAAATTTAAAAAAGCCTTAAATTTCTGATATTTTACCTTTTCATTTGGGCCTCCCAATTGAAGCCCTGCCCATAGGGCGGGTACCATTGCTAGTTACATTAATGAACAGGATTATAAATAATTAAATTGATATATGTAGGAAAATTACACACCCAGACCAGCTGGTCCTCTAGTGAACCGTACCAGTGCACTGCCATCTGAGCTATCTGGGCGACGCTGACCAAGCATGCAAGTTTCCCACACATAGAATTGCCACTCTGGCAATTCTATGTGTGGGAAAATTGAGAGTGGAAATTTGAGTGGAAAAAAAAAAATTGAAAAAAAAAAATTGAGAGTGGAAAAAAGCAGAGTAGCAATTCTATGTTTGGGAAAATTGCATGCTTAGTCAGAGTCACCCAGATGGCAGAGCACTGGTACGGTCCACCAGAGGACCAGCAAGAAATGTCAATGATGAGCATGATACCAACTAAATGTCCTAAATGCATTAAATAACAAGAAAGAGCAATCAGAGATTGCAGACCCTCTCCAGGACGTGTTTTTGGTGGTTTTTAAGGCTTTTGCATTCAAACAAATATGGCGGCCGAACCATGTAACCGATGACATCATTTTTTTTTCTCCACCGATTTACCCAGAGATGATGCTCAATAAGTTTCATCTTGATCGGATGACGTTTTGTATTTGTCGAATTATGACGTCATAATGGAGGCACCTATGACGTCGTCATTAACACGTTATTCCACATGGAGAGTTCTTTACAATGAGTCACGTCTCAATTTTTCTATGCAGCGCTTACGGAGATATAGAGGTGAATATAAGTTTTTCGCTTTTTCCAAGATGGCGCCAATATCATGTGACCTATGACGTCATAATTATTTTTAAAATTCTACAGGAGGTGCACATATGGTGAAAATTTCCAGTCAATCGGCCCAATGGCTGCAGAGAAAATCATATTTATGCTGTGCGGACATACAGACAGACAGACAGACAAAAACAAACAAACAGACAGACAAACGGACTCTCCTCTGGTGAGGGTAATTATTTGTTGGGTGAGTATCAAGATTTTATGAGTATATTGTAAAGAAGAGGACCTCATGTAATATTTTATATAATCTCTTCACTGGTATTGCTTCAACGATACCTATCAAGAAAATACCTGCTGTTGATTTGGACACAATGCTGGTTTTGCTTGTGGGTGTAGAGGTTGTTGGTAAGAGTTGGGTTGGTGCATTTGAACCTGGCAAAGGTGTCGTATGCACTGCAGAGACTGTAGTTTCTCCTGGTGATTCAACAGCATAGAGGTTAAAATAAACTTTATGAAGGATATTTTCAAAACACCAAGAAACTCTTCACCAACAAATTTTCACCACGAAAGAAACACCAAGTTGAACACCAAGAAACTTTCACCAAAGGACCAAAAAGTCTTCTGGTGAAAGTGGCAAAATGAAGACTCTCTGTTCACCTTCACTCTTTCATTCCTCTTTTTGCTTGCCTTTGGAACAAACTCCCTCACTCTCATGAATCCCGCTCCTCTCTCCAGGTCTACAAAACAGCTGCTCACCACCATCTCTTATCTTCCCCCATCCAAAACCTTGATATTTTCTACCCCCGTTAATACACCCCTAATTCACCTCATAAGTGTTTGGAAGGGGTCCAAAGTGTTTAAATTCCATTTTCCTTTCCTGAAACTCCTGGTAGTGTCCATTTGTTTTATCCCGTTCGTCCCCCCTCCCCCCACTCCCTCTCCGGTCCACAGATCTACCACTGTCCCTGTTCTCTGTTGTTGATGTGCTTCCCCTCGCTCTCCCCCTCTTGTCCCCCGCTCCCGTTATTATATGTTTTTATGTGTTGCTCTTACACGAGCCTCGACTTTGTACACAATAAAAACGCAGTTAGGCAGAGGAGGAAGTCATTTGTGCCCTCATGCCAGTGCCACATCCACCCCCAGATATATCCTCATAAGAGTTTGGAAGGAAGTAAATCACATACACAAAGAGGACATTGCTATGGAGATGGACATGTGCACAGATATCGATAATATAATTGGTGGGATAGTATGTGACAGCAGTTATGAAAAAGGGAGCATCTGAAATGTAAAACGGCAATTTTTAATTGAGTCAAAAATCCATTGGGAATCTAACCCAGCGATAAATAATCTTACTATAATTCACCAGATGTCTGTCCGTCTGTCTGTCCGTTCGAAGGTACCGTAAAAACTGCTGAACCGATCGCAACGATATTTTGGGTGGGTAATCCTGGGATCTCCAGGAGTAAAATAGGCTATTTAGTTTTCCCAATTTCAGCTTTGGTCTCCATCATTCTCAGGTTTGGACTCCCGCATAACATTCGCGTTCGCATAACGTTCATTGTGACGATGTTTTCATTGTGACGATGTTGTTTTCCCGGGTGCCTCACAAACGGCTGCACCGATCGCTGCACAGCTGCACCGAACGAACTCGGTGACCTCGGACAAAGACCTTTTATGAGGACACGGGTTGAATCCCTGCTTGAGAGAATTCTAACCCATTTCAACTGAAGGAAACACGTATCGGGAGTACATACAACATAGCGATTGTGAACATGATTATCGATCAAGATTCACGATCACGATCATCACGATCATAGTGTATCAATCACTGTGGGACATTTGGTGAATTATAGTAAGATACTGTTTAGATTTTGATGATTTGCATGTGATATGATTTAACGGATGTTTATATGAATCGTTTAAAAAATTTTAAAGCCTTCAATTTCTGATATTTTACCTTTTCATTTGGGCCTCCCAATTGAAGCCCCGCCCATAGGGCGGGTACCGTTGCTACTTACATTAATGAACAGGATTATAGATAATTAAATTGATATATGTGGGAAAATTACACACCCAGACCAGCTGGTCCTCTAGTGAACCATACCAGTGCGCTGCCATCTGAGCTAGCTGGGCGACGCTGACCAAGCATGCAGGTTTCCCCACACATAGAATTGCCACTCTGGCAATTCTATGTGTGGGAAAATTGAGAGTGGAAATTTGAGTGGAAATAAAGAAATTGAAAAAAAAAAATTGAGAGTGGAAAAAAGCAGAGTAGCAATTCTATGTTTGGGAAAATTGCATGCTTAGTCAGGGTCACCCAGATGGCAGAGCACTGGTACGGTTCACCAGAGGACCAGCAAGAAATGTCAATGATGAGCATTCTTCCAAGTAAATGTCCTAAATGCATTAAATAACAAGGAAAGAGCAATCAGAGATTGCAGACCCTCTCCAGGATGTGTTTTTGGTGGTTTTTCAGGGTTTGCGTTCAGGGTTCAGGGTTTAATTTCAGGGTTCAGGGTTTCAGGGTTAAAACAAATATGGCGGCCGAACCATGTAACCGATGACATCATTTTTTTTCCTCCACCGATTTACCCAGAGATGATGCTCAAGAAATTTCATCTTGATCGGATGAAGTTTTGTATTTGTCGAATTATGACGTCATAATGGAGGCACCTATGACATCGTCATTAACACATGTTATTCCACATGGAGAGTTCTTTACAATGAGTCACGTCTCAATTTTTCTATGCAGCGCTTACGGAGATATAGAGGTGAATATAGGTTTTTCGCTTTTTCCAAGATGGCGCCAATATCATGTGAGCTATGACGTCATAATTATGTAAAAAATTATACCGGAGGAGGTGCACATATGGTGAAAATTTCCTGTCAATCGGACCAATGGCTGCAGAGAAAATCATATTTATGCTGTGCGGACAAACAGACAGACAGACAGACAGACAGACAAAAACAAACAAACAGACAGACAGACAAACGGACTCTCCTCTGGCGAGGGTAATTATTTGTTGGGTGAGTACAAAGATTTTATGAGTATATTGTAAAGAAGAGGAACTCAAGTAATATTTTATACTCGTGGGGTCACCTGTGGGAATCCCACGGGCAGGGAAGTGTGTGACATTTCGACATATTGAGTTAGATGCTGCACATTCATTTTTACAAAATGGTTACTGGCAAGTCATCAGATCCAGAAATGGTGTAATGAATACAATTTATTTATTTCACATAATATGTGACCCCTCACTCCTCTCCACCTGACACTCTCCTCTCTCCACCTGACACTCTCCTCTCTCCACCTAACACTCTCCTCTCTCCACCTAGCACTCCTCTCCTCTCCAAGCCCTCACATTCCTCTCCTCTCCAATCCCTCACCTCTCCAATCCCTCACACTCCTCTCCTCTCCAATCCCTCACATGCCTCTCCAATCGCGCCTCACACTCCTCTCCAATCGCGCCTCACAATCCTCTCCAATCGCGCCTCACACTCCCCTCCAATCACTCCTCACACTCCTCTCCAATCGTGCCTCACACTCCTCCCCAATCGCACCTCACACTCCTCTCCAATCGCTCCTCACACTCCCCTCCAATCGCGCCTCACACTCCCCTCCAATCGCTCCTCACTCGCCTCTCCAATCGCTCCTCACTCTCCTCTCCAATCATGCCTCACACTCCCCTCCAATCGCGCCTCACACTCCTCTCCAATCGCACCTCACACTTCCCTCCAATCGCTCCTCACTCTCCTCTCCAATCGCCCCTCACTCGCCTCTCCAATCGCGCCTCACACTCCTCTCCAATCGTGCCTCACACTCCTCTCCAATCGCCCCTCACACTCCTCTCCAATCGCGCCTCAGACTCCTCTCCAATCGCGCCTCACACTCCTCTCCAATCGCGCCTCACACTCCCCTCCAATCACTCCTCTCCAATCGTGCCTCACACTCCTCTCCAATCGCACCTCACACTCCTCTCCAATCGCTCCTCACACTCCCCTCCAATCGCTCCTCACACTCCTCTCCAATCGCGCCTCACACTCCTCTCCAATCGCGCCTCACACTCCTCTCCAATCGTGCCTCACACTCCTCTCCAATCGCACCACACACTCCTCACCAATCGTGCCACACACTCACCTCCAATCGCGCCTCACTCTCCTCTCCAATCGCTCCTCACTCTCCTCTCCAATCGCTCCTCACTCGCCTCTCCAATCGGCTTTTCCCCGTCTCGTTTCTCTCGTTTTCTCCCGTCTCGTTCTTTTTCTTGCTCCATCATGTTCAAGTTTGCATTGGCGTTCGTCGATGGACTCGTTCGCCCGTCTCATTCGTTTTCTTGCTACATCCCGTTCAAGTCTGCGTTCTTCATCGATCGTCTTTAATTTTGGAAATAGAAGTTTCCACGCAGCGCATGAATTGTCACGATCCTCAAGAGGAAGTGTCTCGTAATCATCAAATGATAAATGGTAAGTAATATTTATTTCAGATAATATGTGACCCCTCACTCCTCTCCACCTGACACTCTCCTCTCTCCACCTGACACTCTCCTCTCTCCACCTAGCACTCCTCTCCTCTCCAATCCCTCACACTCCTCTCCTCTCCAATCCCTCACATGCCTCTCCAATCACACCTCACACGCCTCTCCAATCGCGCCTCACACTCCTCTCCAATCACGCCTCACACTCCTCTCCAATCGCGCCTCACACTCCTCTCCAATCATGCCTCACACTCCCCTCCACTCACTCCTCACACTCCTCTCCAATCGTGCCTCACACTCCTCTCCAATCACGCCTCACACTCCCCTCCTATCGCTCCTCACTCTCCTCTTCAATCTCTCCTCACTCGCCTCTCCAATCGCTCCTCACTCACCTCTCCAATCACGCCTCACACTCCTCTCCAATCGCGCCTCACACTCCTCTCCAATCGCGCCTCACACTCCTCTCCAATCGCGCCTCACACTCCTCTCCAATCGCGCCTCACACTCCTCTCCAATCACACCTCACACTCCTCTCCAATCGCTCCGCACTCGCCTCTCCAATCGCTCCTCACTCGCCTCTCCAATCGCTCCATACTCGCCTCTCCAATCGCTCCTCACTCTCCTCTCCAACCGCTCCTCACTCGCCTCTCCAATCGGCTTTTCCCCGTCTCGTTTCTCTCGTTTTTCTCCCGTCTCGTTCTTTTTCTTGCTCCATCATGTTCAACTTTGCATTGACGTTCGTCGATGGACTCGTTCGCCCGTCTCATTCGTTTTCTTGCTACATCCTGTTCAAGTCTGCGTTCTTCATCGAGCGTCTCATTCATTTTGGAAATAGAAGTTTCCATGCAGCGCATGAATTGTCACGATCCTCAAGAGGAAGTGTCTCGTAATCATCAAATGATAAATGGCAAGTAAATTATATTGTGGAAAATTTAAGATTTCAAATAAACCTATTTAAAGTGTATGCGCACACAACTAATTTTAAAAAACGAAGAAATATCTCTCGGTAATTTCCTGAAACATATTTTACTTCCGGCTAATAATGTTGAATGAAATAAAAAACGAAGAAATATATGTCGGCATCATTGTTGACGTTTTTGTGACAGCCTTTTTTTTTTTTTTTTTTTTTTTTGTCTGTTTGACTGTCATCAAACGAAAAAGTAATATATCTTAACGGAAAAGCAAAAGCGAATTTTTAATATATGTCGACACGTTGCCGTCGGTGTCATGTTGGGCGGTGTATGATACATCATGATGCGATTTTTAGAAATATATCTGCATTTTCCCGTGTGTGTGGAATGTTCTCAATTATTGCTGACACCGAGTCTAAAACCATCGATAAAAATGAAATCAGATGGTGAGTTAGATTGGAGATAAAGCCGTGAGAGATACTCAATGGCCTTGAAGTTACAGGCCTTTGAGAATTCATTTCGTTCTATAAACGGCAACTTTCATCGGATTTTCCTCCCGTTTTTTTTCAACCGAGTCTAAAACTATGTTGGCGACTGTGAAAAATGAAATGATCTATCGAATTTGATTTGAAATAAAACTGGGAGAGAGAGCAAGACACCACGGGCCGACAAAACAGGCCTCAAAGCGATGCGAGTTCAGAAAATGGTGGATATTTGTTTATATGAAGCCTCTCCCAGAATGGGTGGAGCTATTGGTGGAGCTACTCTGCAAACCGAGTAAGTCACACCCCGGACAGACGTCCAACAGACAGAATCATCTCCGGCTATTATAATATAGATAATCTCTTCACTGGTATTGCTTCAACGATACCTATCAAGAAAATACCTGCTGTTGATTTGGACACAATGCTGGTTTTGCTTGTGGGTGTAGAGGTTGTTGGTAAGAGTTGGGTTGGTGCATTTGAACCTGGCAAAGGTGTCGTATGTACTGCAGAGACTGTAGTTTCTCCTGGTGATTCAACAGCATAGAGGTTAAAATAAACTTTATGAAGGATATTTTCAAAACACCAAGAAACTCTTCACCAACAAATTTTCACCACGAAAGAAACACCAAGATGAACACCAAGAAACTTTCACCAGAGGACCAAAAAGTCTTCTGGTGAAAGTGGCAAAATGAAGACTCTCTATTCACCTTCACTCTTTCATTCCTCTTTTTGCTTGCCTTTGGAACAAACTCCCTCACTCTCATCAATCCCGCTCCTCCCTCCAGATCTACAAATCAGCTGCTCACCACCATCTCTTATCTTCCCCCATCCAAAACCTTGATATTTTCTACCCCCGTTAATACACCCCAAATTCACCTCATAAGAGTTTGGAAGGGGTCCAAAGTGTTTAAATTCCATTTTCCTTTCCTGAAACTCCTGGTAGTGTCCATTTGTTTTATCCCGTTCGTCCGCCCTCCCCCCACTCCCTCTCTGGTCCACAGATCTACCACTGTCCCTGTTCTCTGTTGTTGATGTGCTTCCCCTCGCTCTCCCCCTCTTGTTTCCCGCTCCCGTAATTATATGTTTTATGTGTTGCTCTTACACGAGCCTCGCCTTTGTACACAATAAAAACGCAGTTAGGCAGAGATGGAAGTCATTTGTGCCCTCATGCCAGTGCCACATCCACCCCCAGATATATCCTCATAAGTTTTTGGAAGGAAGTAAATCACATACACAAAGAGGACATTGCTATGGAGATGGACATGTGCACAGATATCGATAATATAATTGGTGGGATAGTATGTGACAGCAGTTATGAAAAAGGGAGCATCTGAAATGTAAAACGGCAATTTTTAATTGAGTCAAAAATCCATTGGGAATCTAACCCAGCTATAAATAATCTTACTATAATTCACCAAATGTCCGTCCGTCTGTCTGTCTGTCCATTCGAAGGTACCATAAAAACTGCTGAACCGATCGCAACGATATTTTGGGTGGGTAATCCTGGGATCTCCAGGAGTAAAATAGGCTATTTAGTTTTCCCAATTTCAGCTTTTGTCTCCAGCATTCTCAGGTTTGGACTCCCGCATAACATTCGCGTTCGCATAACGTTCATTGTGACAATGCTTTCATTGTGACGATGTTGTTTTCCTGGGTGCCGCACAAACGGCTGCACGGATTGCTGCACAGCTGCACCGATCGAACTCGGTGACCTCGGACAAAGACCTTTTATAAGGACACGGGTTGAATCCCTGCTTGAGAGAATTCTAACCCATTTCAACTGAAGGAAACACGTATCGGGAGTACATACGACATAGCGATTGTGAACACGATTATCGATCAAGATTCACGATCATCACGATCGTAGTGTATCAATCACTGTGGGACATTTGGTGAATTATCGTAAGATACTGTTTAGATTTTGATGATTTGCATGTGATATGATTTAACAGATGTTTATATGAATCGTTTAAAATTTAAAAAAGCCTTAAATTTCTGATATTTTACCTTTTCATTTGGGCCTCCCAATTGAAGCCCTGCCCATAGGGCGGGTACCATTGCTAGTTACATTAATGAACAGGATTATAAATAATTAAATTGATATATGTAGGAAAATTACACACCCAGACCAGCTGGTCCTCTAGTGAACCGTACCAGTGCACTGCCATCTGAGCTATCTGGGCGACGCTGACCAAGCATGCAAGTTTCCCACACATAGAATTGCCACTCTGGCAATTCTATGTGTGGGAAAATTGAGAGTGGAAATTTGAGTGGAAAAAAAGAAATTGAAAAAAAAAAATTGAGAGTGGAAAAAAGCAGAGTGGCAATTCTATGTTTGGGAAAATTGCATGCTTAGTCAGGGTCACCCAGATGGCAGAGCACTGGTACGGTCCACCAGAGGACCAGCAAGAAATGTCAATGATGAGCATGATACCAACTAAATGTCCTAAATGCATTAAATAACAAGAAAGAGCAATCAGAGATTGCAGACCCTCTCCAGGACGTGTTTTTGGTGGTTTTTAAGGCTTTTGCATTAAAACAAATATGGCGGCCGAACCATGTAACCGATGACATCATTTTTTTTTCTCCACCGATTTACCCAGAGATGATGCTCAATAAGTTTCATCTTGATCGGATGAAGTTTTGTATTTGTCGAATTATGACGTCATAATGGAGGCACCTATGACGTCGTCATTAACACATGTTATTCCACATGGAGAGTTCTTTACAATGAGTCACGTCTCAATTTTTCTATGCAGCGCTTATGGAGATATAGAGGTGAATATAGGTTTTTCGCTTTTTCCAAGATGGCGCCAATATCATGTGACCTATGACGTCATAATTATTTTAAAAATTCTACAGGAGGTGCACATATGGTGAAAATTTCCTGTCAATCGGACCAATGGCTGCAGAGAAAATCATATTTATGCTGTGCGGACATACAGACAGACAGACAGACAAAAACAAACAAACAGACAGACAAACGGACTCTCCTCTGGTGAGGGTAATTATTTGTTGGGTGAATATCAAGATTTTATGAGTATATTGTAAAGAAGAGGACCTCATGTAATATTTTATATAATCTCTTCACTGGTATTGCTTCAACGATACCTATCAAGAAAATACCTGCTGTTGATTTGGACACAATGCTGGTTTTGCTTGTGGGTGTAGAGGTTGTTGGTAAGAGATGGGTTGGTGCATTTGAACCTGGCAAAGGTGTCGTATGCACTGCAGAGACTGTAGTTTCTCCTGGTGATTCAACAGCATAGAGGTTAAAATAAACTTTATGAAGGATATTTTCAAAACACCAAGAAACTCTTCACCAACAAATTTTCACCACGAAAGAAACACCAAGATGAACACCAAGAAACTTTCACCAGAGGACCAAAAAGTCTTCTGGTGAAAGTGGCAAAATGAAGACTCTCTGTTCACCTTCACTCTTTCATTCCTCTTTTTGCTTGCCTTTGGAACAAACTCCCCCACTCTCATCAATCCCGCTCCTCTCTCCAGGTCTACAAAACAGCTGCTCACCACCATCTCTTATCTTCCCCCATCCAAAACCTTGATATTTTCTACCCCCGTTAATACACCCCTCATTCACCTCATAAGAGTTTGGAAGGGGTCCAAAGTGTTTAAATTCCATTTTCCTTTCCTGAAACTCCTGGTAGTGTCCATTTGTTTTATCCCGTTCGTCCCCCCTCCCCCCACTCCCTCTCCGGTCCACAGATCTACCACTGTCCCTTTTCTCTGTTGTTGATGTGCTTCCCCTCGCTCTCCCCCTCTTGTCCCCCGCTCCCGTTATTATATGTTTTTATGTGTTGCTCTTACACGAGCCTCGACTTTTTACACAATAAAAACGCAGTTAGGCAGAGGAGGAAGTCATTTGTGCCCTCATGCCAGTGCCACATCCACCCCCAGATATATCCTCATAAGAGTTTGGAAGGAAGTAAATCACATACACAAAGAGGACATTGCTATGGAGATGGACATGTGCACAGATATCGATAATATAATTGGTGGGATAGTATGTGACAGCAGTTATGAAAAAGGGAGCATCTGAAATGTAAAACGGCAATTTTTAATTGAGTCAAAAATCCATTGGGAATCTAACCCAGCGATAAATAATCTTACTATAATTCACCAGATGTCTGTCCGTCTGTCTGTCCGTTCGAAGGTACCGTAAAAACTGCTGAACCGATCGCAACGATATTTTGGGTGGGTAATCCTGGGATCTCCAGGAGTAAAATAGGCTATTTAGTTTTCCCAATTTCAGCTATGGTCTCCATCATTCTCAGGTTTGGACTCCCACATAACATTCGCGTTCGCATAACGTTCATTGTGACGATGTTTTCATTGTGACGATGTTGTTTTCCCGGGTGCCTCACAAACGGCTGCACCGATCGCTGCACAGCTGCACCGAACGAACTCTGTGACCTCGGACAAAGACCTTTTATAAGGACACGCGTTGAATCCCTGCTTGAGAGAATTCTAACCCATTTAAACTGAAGGAAACACGTATCGGGAGTACATACAACATAGCGATTGTGAACATGATTATCGATCAAGATTCACGATCACGATCATCACGATCATAGTGTATCAATCACTGTGGGACATTTGGTGAATTATAGTAAGATACTGTTTAGATTTTGATGATTTGCATGTGATATGATTTAACGGATGTTTATAAGAATCGTTAAAAATTTTAAAAAGCCTTCAATTTCTGATATTTTACCTTTTCATTTGGGCCTCCCAATTGAAGCCCCGCCCATAGGGTGGGTACCGTTGCTAGTTACATTAATGAACAGGATTATAGATAATTAAATTGATATATGTGGGAAAATTACACACCCAGACCAGCTGGTCCTCTAGTGAACCATACCAGTGCGCTGCCATCTGAGCTAGCTGGGCGACGCTGACCAAGCATGCAGGTTTCCCCACACATAGAATTGCCACTCTGGCAATTCTATGTGTGGGAAAATTGAGAGTGGAAATTTGAGTGGAAAAAAAGAAATTGAAAAAAAAAAATTGAGAGTGGAAAAAAGCAGAGTAGCAATTCTATGTTTGGGAAAATTGCATGCTTAGTCAGGGTCACCCAGATGGCAGAGCACTGGTACGGTTCATCAGAGGACCAGCAAGAAATGTCAATGATGAGCATTCTTCCAACTAAATGTCCTAAATGCATTAAATAACAAGGAAAGAGCAATCAGAGATTGCAGACCCTCTCCAGGATGTGTTTTTGGTGGCTTTTCAGGGTTTGCGTTAAAACAAATATGGCGGCCGAACCATGTAACCGATGACATCATTTTATTTCCTCCACCGATTTACCCAGAGATGATGCTCAAGAAATTTCATCTTGATCGGATGAAGTTTTGTATTTGTCGAATTATGACGTCATAATGGAGGCACCTACGACATCGTCATTAACACATGTTATTCCACATGGAGAGTTCTTTACAATGAGTCACGTCTCAATTTTTCTATTCAGCGCTTACGGAGATATAGAGGTGAATATAAGTTTTTCGCTTTTTCCAAGATGGCGCCAATATCATGTGAGCTATGACGTCATAATTATGTAAAAAATTATGCAGGAGGAGGTGCACATATGGTGAAAATTTCCTGTCAATCGGACCAATGGCTGCAGAGAAAATCATATTTATGCTGTGCGGACAAACAGACAGACAGACAGACAGACAGACAGAAACAAACAAACAGACAGACAGACAAACGGACTCTCCTCTGGCGAGGGTAATTATTTGTTGGGTGAGTACAAAGATTTTATGAGTATATTGTAAAGAAGAGGAACTCAAGTAATATTTTATACTAGCGTGTTCACCTGTGGGAATCCCACGGGCATGGAAGTGTGTGACATTTCGACATATTGAGTTAGATGCTGCACATTCATTTTTACAAAATGGTTACTGGCAAGTCATCAGATCCAGAAATGGTGTAATGAACACAATTTATTTATTTCACATAATATGTGACCCCTCACTCCTCTCCACCTGACACTCTCCTCTCTCCACCTGACACTCTCCTCTCTCCACCTAACACTCTCCTCTCTCCACCTAGCACTCCTCTCCTCTCCAAGCCCTCACATTCCTCTCCTCTCCAATCCCTCACCTCTCCAATCCCTCACACTCCTCTCCTCTCCAATCCCTCACACGCCTCTCCAATCGCGCCTCACACTCCTCTCCAATCGCGCCTCACACTCCTCTCCAATCGTGCCTCACACTCCTCCCCAATCGCACCTCACACTCCTCTCCAATCGCTCCTCACACTCCCCTCCAATCGCGCCTCACACTCCCCTCCAATCGCTCCTCACTCGCCTCTCCAATCGCTCCTCACTCTCCTCTCCAATCATGCCTCACACTCCCCTCCAATCGCGCCTCACACTCCTCTCCAATCGCGCCTCACACTTCCCTCCAATCGCTCCTCACTCTCCTCTCCAATCGCCCCTCACTCGCCTCTCCAATCGCGCCTCACACTCCTCTCCAATCGTGCCTCACACTCCTCTCCAATCGCCCCTCACACTCCTCTCCAATCGTGCCTCACACTCCTCTCCAATCGCGCCTCACACTCCTCTCCAATCGCGCCTCACACTCCCCTCCAATCACTCCTCTCCAATCGTGCCTCACACTCCTCTCCAATTGTGCCTCACACCCCTCTCCAATCGCACCTCACACTCCTCTCCAATCGCTCCTCACACTCCCCTCCAATCGTCCCTCACACTCCTCTCCCATCGCGCCTCACACTCCTCTCCAATCGTGCCTCACACTCCTCTCCAATCGCACCACACACTCCTCTCCAATCGTGCCACACACTCACCTCCAATCGCGCCTCACTCTCCTTTCCAATCGCTCCTCACTCTCCTCTCCAATCGCTCCTCACTCGCCTCTCCAATCGGCTTTTCCCTGTCTCGTTTCTCTCGTTTTCTCCCGTCTCGTTCTTTTTCTTGCTCCATCATGTTCAAGTTTGCATTGGCGTTCGTCGATGGACTCGTTCGCCCGTCTCATTCGTTTTCTTGCTACATCCCGTTCAAGTCTGTGTTCTTCATCGATCGTCTTTCATTTTGGAAATAGAAGTTTCCACGCAGCGCATGAATTGTCACAATCCTCAAGAGGAAGTGTCTCGTAATCATGAAATGATAAATGGTAAGTAATATTTATTTGAGATAATATGTGACCCCTCACTCCTCTCCACCTGACACTCTCCTCTCTCCACCTGACACTCTCCTCTCTCCACCTAGCACTCCTCTCCTCTCCAATCCCTCACACTCCTCTCCTCTCCAATCCCTCACATGCCTCTCCAATCGCACCTCACACGCCTCTCCAATCGCGCCTCACACTCCTCTCCAATCACGCCTCACACTCCTCTCCAATCGCGCCTCACACTCCTCTCCAATCATGCCTCACACTCCCCTCCAATCACTCCTCACACTCCTCTCCAATCGTGCCTCACACTCCTCTCCAATCACGCCTCACACTCCCCTCCTATCGCTCCTCACTCTCCTCTTCAATCTCTCCTCACTCGCCTCTCCAATCGCTCCTCACTCGCCTCTCCAATCGCGCCTCACACTCCTCTCCAATCGCGCCTCACACTCCTCTCCAATCGCGCCTCACACTCCTCTCCAATCGCGCCTCACACTCCTCTCCAATCGCGCCTCACACTCCTCTCCAATCGCGCCTCATACTCCTCTCCAATCATGCCTCACACTCCTCTCCAATCGCCCCTCACTCGCCTCTCCAATCGTGCCTCACACTCCCCTCCAATCGCTCCTCACTCTCCTCTCCAATCGCTCCTCACACTCCCCTCCAATCACGCCTCACACTCCCCTCCAATCGCTCCTCACACTCCCCTCCAATCGCGCCTCACACTCCCCTCCAATCGCGCCTCACAACCCCCTCCAATCGCGCCTCACACTCCCCTCCAATCGCTCCTCACACTCCCCTCCAATCGCTCCTCACTCTCCTCTCCAATCGCTCCTCACTCTCCTCTCCAATCACTCCTCACTCTCCTCTCCAATCGCTCCTCACTCTCCTCTCCAATCGCGCCTCACACTCCCCTCCAATCACGCCTCACACTCCTCTCCAATCTCTCCTCACACTCCTCTCCAATCTCTCCTCACACTCCTCTCCAATCGCGCCTCACACTCCTCTCCAATCGTGCCTCACACTCCTCTCCAATCGCGCCTCACTCTCCTCTCGGGCCTCACTCTCCTCTCCAATCGCGCCTTACACTCCCCTCCAATCGCACCTCACACTCCCCTCCAATCGCTCCTCACACTCATCTCCAATCACTCCTCACTCGCCTCTCCAATCGCTCCTCACTCGCTTCTCCAATCGCTCCTTACTCGCCTCTCCAATCGCTCCTCACTCGCCTCTCCAATCGCGCCTCACTCTCCTCTCCAATCGCGCCTTACACTCCCCTCCAATCGCACCTCACACTCCCCTCCAATCGCTCCTCACACTCATCTCCAATCACTCCTCACTCGCCTCTCCAATCGCTCCTCCCTCTCCTCTCCAATCGCTCCTCACTCGCCTCTCCAATCGGCTTTTCCCCGTCTCGTTTCTCTCGTTTTTCTCCCGTCTCGTTCTTTTTCTTGCTCCATCATGTTCAAGTTTGCATTGACGTTCGTCGATGGACTCGTTCGCCCGTCTCATTCGTTTTCTTGCTACATCCTGTTCAAGTCTGCGTTCTTCATCGAGCGTCTCATTCATTTTGGAAATAGAAGTTTCCACGCAGCGCATGAATTGTCACGATCCTCAAGAGGAAGTGTCTCGTAATCATCAAATGATAAATAGGCAAGTAAATTATATTGTGGAAAATTAAAGATTTCAAATAAACCTATTTAAAGTGTATGCGCACATAACTAATTTAAAAAAACGAAGAAATATCTCTCGGTAATTTCCTGAAACATATTTTACTTCCGGCTAATAATGTTGAATGAAATAAAAACGAAGAAATATAATTATGTCGGCATCATTGTTGACGTTTTTGTGACGACTGTCATCAAACGAAAAAGTAATCTATCATAACGGAAAAGCAAAAGCGAATTTTTAATATATGTTGACACGTTGCCGTCGGTATCATGTTGGGCGGTGTATGATACATCATGACACGATTTTTAAAAATATATCTCTGCATTTTCCCGCGTGTGTGGAATGTTCTCAATTATTGCTGACACCGAGTCTAAAACCATCGATAAAAATGAATTCAGATGGTGAGTTAGATTGCAGATAAAGGCGTGAGAGAGACTCAATGGCCTTGAAGTTACAGGCCTTTGAGAATTCATTTCGTTCTATAAACGGCAACTTTCATCGGATTTTCTTCCCGTTTTTTTTCAACCGAGTCTAAAACTATGTTAGCGACTGTGAAAAATGAAATGATATATCGAATTTGATTTGAAATAAAACTGGGAGAGAGAGCAAGACACCACGGACCTACAAAACAGGCCTCAAAGCTGTGCGAGTTAATAAAATGGTGGATATTTGTTTATCTCGCGAGATCACGGCGAGGTCACGTCTTTTCGAAGCTGCTCCATGCGCTCACGCTTTCGAAGCTAAGTGATATTTCTCAATTGTGTTTTTGTCGAAACTGTATCTATCTTTCGGTGTATGCACCTACAGCGTATCTTTTGGAAAATTTTCGGTGCTAATTTTTCGTACATGTATACACAATCGTCGGTTAATGGTATCGAGTATTCTGCGGCCTAGTACTCGTAGGCTTAGACTACCGTACCGTCTCCGACCTTGTGGTCTGTTTTTCTCTCAGCGATTCGTCGAATGGGCTGAAATTATTTTCGTTCTCTGTTTCGTACCAGTCGTTCACCCCGTACCTCCTTGTTTAATATCTGTACTCACAAAAAACAAACAAAAAAAAAAAAAAAATTTCCTTCCCAGGTCTTATTCGTTTATTTGTTGTTCTTTTTGTTCGTTCGTTCTTCGTTCGCGATCACGCGGTTAGAAATGTATAATCTCTCCCCTGAACAACTATTTTCTCTCATATATTATAACACCCTTTTCTTCTTTTCCTACAAAAGGATGCTTTCGTCTTGCTCACCAAATCTATTCATTCCAAAAAATATATATAATACCATCTCTTACAGTTCCTCCTTTCTACATCCCCTAAACTATCCAGAACTCCATCCCTCCTCCAGTGTCCTCAAACGTATTTTTGACTCGAAGGTCTCAAACTCATTTTGCAAAAAATGTTCGTTTCCCATGAATCATACACTTTTCAAAATCCAATCTCACCCCTCCCCTACAAATCCTCCCCATCACCCATCCCTTTCAAATCTCCCCCCTTGCCCTTTCCCTCCCCTCCCTCCTAAACTCCTCCCACACCCCTCCCCTCCGAGACTCTCCCTCGCTCCTCCCCTCCTAGACTCCCCTCTCACCCCTCCTCCTCAAAGCATCCTTCCTGCTTCTTCCTCCTTCCAACTTTCACCTTCATCTCCCCAAACCTTCTGCCTTGCTCTTCCCCCTCCTCAAATAACACCTCACTGTGCCTCACCCAATCTCCATCAAACCTTTTGTCCGCCCCATTCTTCCCTTTCTCCAAGCTATTCTGAAATCTCTGACACACCTTCAACAGCTCTCCCTACCTCTTCCTCCTCTTCCACATCTTACCCTACCCCTCCCTCCCCCTGTTCTGGACCCGATGCTCCCCCTTCCTCTTCATTAACGGTATGGACCTCAAACATCCGGGGCCTTCGCTCAAACTTGACTGACCTCTCCATACAGGTTGCTTCTGACAAACCAGATGTGATCTGCTTAACAGAAACTTTCCTCCTTCATGATGTCTCTGATGCCTTGGTATCTCTCCCAGGTTACTCCCTCCTCCGGTATGATAGACCTGAGCCTCGTCCTGGAGGGGGGGTTGCTATCTTTATAAAAACTCTCTTCCTCACTCGCCCTCCACTGCCCTCTCTCCACCTCACCCCCAGGAATACCTTTGGCTACGGCTTCCCCTTCGCTCCCACCTTTTGTTCATATGTGTGTTGTACCGTCCACCAATCAGCGATGACTCCATCTACATCTCACTGTCTGATAATATGGACCAACTTCTATCTACCCATCCCAACTCTCTCTTCCTCATATGTGGTGATTTCAATTGTCACCATGCCAGTTGGCTGGGTGTGGGTACCTCTCTCACCAGCCATGGCTCTTCAGCAAAGGACTTCTGCGACTCACTGGGACTGACACAATCTGTCAATTTCCCGACCCGGATCTCAGTCAACGGAGCATCTTCTCTTCTGGATTTGGTTATGACAAACTTCCCTGAAAATGTCTGCTGCTCTTCTTCTGCTCCAATCGGCTCATCTGATCATGTGCTTGTCAAAGTGGACATCTCTCTGACCATTCTCAGAGAGCCTCCTCAGCGTCGACGAGTCTGGCATTTCACTCAGGCCAACTGGCACGGTCTTCAAGCAGCCATCAATCATCTGGACTGGTCTCCCATCTCTACCGCCTCTGATATCAACTCATCCTGGGAATTCTTTCAAAGTAAATTGCTCTCTCTCATGCACAGATTTATACCATCTCGTCTTCAGTTGTCATACCCTTCCTCCCGTCCATGGTACACGGAATCTTGTGGTGAGGCTGTTGCCCTGAAACAACTTGCTTTCGTCTCCTGGAAAGCAAATCCAATGGATGGAAATCTCATTTCCTTTCACAAAGCCCGAAACAAGTGTGTGTCCACCCTCAGGAGAGCCAGGAAACAATATCTCACCATTCTCAAGACCGAACTCTCTTATCTGTCTCCCTCTTCCAAATCCTGGTGGCATCTGGTCAAATCTGTTTCTGGTGTTTGTTCCCCCTCCATCCCATCCCTCACCTCAAACGGCTTAACGGCTGACTCCGCACGTGAAAAAGCTGAATGCCTCAACTCTGTGTTTGCCTCTAAATCTTGTGTCCCAAACCCATCCCTCTCTGTACCCACCGTACCCAGTCATACCCAGCTGCTCCTGGACTCTGTGTCCTTTCCTCCTGACAAGGTGGAAAAGTTTCTGTCAACCCTCGACTCTGATTTTGCAACTGGTCCTGACGGCATCAGCCCACTGGTCCTAAAATCATGTTCTTCTGCTCTTTCACTCCCTCTTTCTGTTCTCTTCACCCTCTCCTTTGCTCAAGGTCATCTGCCATCTGCTTGGAAATCAGCCAACATCACCGCTTTGCACAAAAAAGGTGCAAAAACAGATCCCAGCAACTACAGACCAATCAGCCTTCTCCCAATTATCAGCAAAGTCATGGAATCCATCATTGCTTCAGATATTAAATCTTTCCTCTTCTCCAATGGCTTGATCTCTGATCATCAATTTGGTTTCAGACCTGGTCACTCTACTCTGGACATGCTGCTTCTGCTTTCTCAACAATGGATGGAGGTCCTCAACGCCAAACAGGAAATTAGAGCTGTCTCCCTTGACATTTCACGTGCCTTCGATACGGTCTGGCACCCTGCTCTGCTCTCCAAACTCTCCTCCTTTGGTATCCATGGAAATCTCCACGCATGGCTGGCGGACTTCCTCTCTGGTCGTAGTCAACATGTGGCCCTGAATGGGTTTCTCTCATCTCCTCTTCCTGTTCAGGCTGGAGTTCCCCAAGGTAGTGTCCTGGGCCCTGTGCTTTTTCTGGTCTTCATCAATGATCTCTCTGACTCTCTTGAAAATCCTCTCTATCTCTTTGCTGACGACTCTACTCTCTGTCGCTCCATTCCTCATCCCTCAGATCGGCAGTCTGCAGCCTCCTCACTCTCTGCAGACCTGGACAAAATCACAGACTGGTCAAACAAGTGGAACATGTCTTTCAATCCTGACAAATCTCACACTCTTACAATGTCTCTCCGAAAGGACCGACTGGACAACCCTCCCATCTACTTTCTCAACAATCCTCTCCAAGAAGTTCTGTCGCTCAAGCTTTTGGGTCTCACTATCTGCCATGATCTTTCTTGGGAAAACCACATTTCCAAGCTGGCCTCCAAAGCCAGTCGCCGACTGGGCATCCTCCGTCGTGCGAAGTCCTTCCTTGGCACACCTGAGCTCCTCACCACATACAAGGCTTTCATCCGCAGCTCAATGGAATAATGTTCCTCCCTTTGGGCTGGTGCTCCTGCCTCACACCTTGCTCGGCTTCACGCTGTTGAGGCCAAAGCTTTCAGAATCATTGGAATCTCCTGCGATGTAGTCAACGCCGAGGGCCTTTCACTCACTCACCGCAGGCAGGTTGGTGGTCTTTCTGTCTTCTACCGACTCCTCTCCGGCCTTGCTCCCCCAGCTCTCTCTGTGCTCTGTCCCCCCAATATTCCTTCAGGTCGCACAAGATCTGCCTGCAACCCTCTTATGGTTAAACTGCCAAAGTCTAGGCTCTCTGCTCACCTTCACTCTTTCATTCCCCGTTTCTCCCGCCTCTGGAACAAACTCCCCCACTCCCTTCAATCCCACTCCTCCCTCCAGGTCTTTAAAACAGCTGTTCACCACCATCTCTTATCGTCCCCCATCGAAAACCTTGATCTTTTCTACCCCCGGTAATTCACCCCAGAGTCCTTGCAGTGTTCATATGTTTGAATCCTCTCCCACCTCCCCCCAAGTCCTCCCGATGTCCCTGCTCTCAAATGTTGTGTTTGTGTCCTTCCTCCTCTTCCCCCTCTCTTTTGTGTCCTTCCCCCTCTCTCCCCATCTTGTCTGCCGCTCCCCTTGTTTTTTGTGTGTCGGTTTGTCTTTTTGTGTGATTAATGTTAGCTCTTTCACGAGCCTCGATCTTGTATACAAAAATAATAATAATAATAATAATAATATGAAGCCTCTCCCAGAATGGGTGGAGCTATGGGTGGAGCTACTCTGCAAACCGAATAAGCCACACCCCGGACAGACGTCCAACAGACAGAATCATCTACGGTTATTATAATATAGACTGGCGGGGTCACCCATGGGAATCCCACGGGCATGTGTGACATTTCGACATATTGAGTAAGATGCTGCACATTCATTTTTACAAAATGGTTACTGGCAAGTCATCAGATCCAGAAATGGTGTAATGAACACAATTTATTTATTTCACATAATATGTGACCCCTCACTCCTCTCCACCTGACACTCTCCTCTCTCCACCCGACACTCTCCTCTCTCCACCTGACACTCTCCTCTCTCCACCTAGCACTCCTCTCCTCTCCAAGCCCTCACATTCCTCTCCTCTCCAATCCCTCACCTCTCCAATCCCTCACACTCCTCTCCTCTCCAATCGCTCACACGCCTATCCAATCGCGCCTCACACTCCTCTCCAATCGTGCCTCACACTCCTCTCCAATCACGCCTCACACTCCTCTCCAATCGCACCTCACACTCCTCTCCAATCGCGCCTCACACTCCCCTCCAATCACTCCTCACACTCCTCTCCAATCACGCCTCACACTCCTCTCCAATCGTGCCCCACACTCCTCTCCAATCGCGCCTCACACTCCTCTCCAATCGCGCCTCACACTCCTCTCCAATCGTGCCTCACACTCCCCTCCAATCACTCCTCACTCTCCTCTCCAAGCGCTCCTCACTTGCCTCTCCAATCGCACCTCACACTCCTCTCCAAACGTGCCTCACACTCCTCTCCAATCGTGCCTCACACTCCTCTCCAATCGCGCCTCACACTCCTCTCCAATCGTGCCTCACACTCCCCTCCAATCACTCCTCACTCTCCTCTCCAAGCGCTCCTCACTTGCCTCTCCAATCGCACCTCACACTCCTCTCCAAACGTGCCTCACACTCCTCTCCAATCGCGCCTCACACTCCTCTCCAATCGCGCCTCACACTCCTCTCCAATCGCACCTCACACTCCTCTCCAATCGCCCCTCACACTCCTCTCCAATCGTGCCTCACACTCTCCTCTCCAATCGCTCCTCACTCGCCTCTCCAATCGCTCCTCACTCGCCTCTCCAATCGCTCCTCACTCGGCTCTCCAATCGCGCCTCCCACTCTTCTCCAATCGGCTTTTCCCCGTCTCGTTTCTCTCGTTTTTCTCCCGTCTCGTTCTTTTTCTTGCTCCATCATGTTCAAGTTTGCATTGACGTGCGTCGATGGACTCGTTCGCCCGTCTCATTCGTTTTCTTGCTACATCCTGTTCAAGTCTGCGTTCTTCATCGAGCGTCTCATTCATTTTGGAAATAGAAGTTTCCACGCAGGGCATGAATTGTCACGATCCTCAAGAGGAAGTGTCTCGTAATCATCAAATGATAAATGGCAAGTAAATTATATTGTGGAAAATTAACGATTTCAAATAAACATATTTAAAGTGTATGCGCACATAACTAATTTAAAAAACGAAGAAATATCTCTCGGTAATTTCCTGAAACATATTTTACTTCTGGCTAATAATGTTGAATGAAATAAAAACGAAGAAATATATGTCGGCATCATTGTTGACGTTTTTGTGACGACTGTCATCAAACGAAAAAGTAATATATCATAACGGAAAAGCAAAAGCGAATTTTTAATATATACACAAAGAATTAAGTTAAGCACCCCCCCCCGTTTTTTTACAACCTCGCACATTACAAGTTTGTTGTCGTCAAAACAGTGTAATATACCCATGATATTGCTATATTTTCTGGAGAAGTGATATTATGGTCACATAAAAACATAACAATCATGCCGTTTTCAATATTTTATTCTGAATAATTTAAGGTGAAATTTTTTGGGAATTTTAGGCATATTTTCACCTCAATTTAAGTATGGAGCTATAGGTCCATCACGGACAGTGTGGATGACGTTTATGTTTTCTAACGTACAGTCATTGTTCTGAGAAGACCTCTAGCGATCTTTGCGTCAATAACGTGTGTAGGACCCACGTGATCGGATCACTGACTCAACCCTACGTCTCATAGACCCTATAAGCCGTCGTATGCGTTGCTGTGGCAGGTTGTTCCATTCCCGATGTAATGCACGTTCCAATTCATCCAGATTGGCTATTGGAGGGACCATCTTCGCAATTTGTCGTCCCAACATGTCCCAAACGTGCTCGAGGGGGTTCAACCTGCCACAGCAACGCATACGACGGCTTACAGGGTCTATGAGACGTAGGGTTGAGTCAGTGATCCGATCACGTGGGTCCTACACACGTTATTGACGCAAAGATCGCTAGAGGTCTTCTCAGAACAATGACTGTACGTTAGAAAACATAAACGTCATCCACACTGTCCGTGATGGACCTATAGCTCCATACTTAAATTGAGGTGAAAATATGCCTAAAATTCCCAAAAAATTTCACCTTAAATTATTCAGAATAAAATATTGAAAACGGCATGATTGTTATGTTTTTATGTGACCATAATATCACTTCTCCAGAAAATATAGCAATATCATGGGTATATTACACTGTTTTGACGACAACAAACTTGTAATGTGCGAGGTTGTACAAAAACGGGGGGGGGTGCTTAACTTAATTCTTTGTGTATATGTCGACACGTTGCCGTCGGTGTCATGTTGAGCGGTGTATGATACATCATGATGCGATTTTTAAAAATATATCTCTGCATTTTCCCGCGTGTGTGGAATATTCTCAATTATTGCTGACACCGAGTCTAAAACCATCGATAAAAATGAAATCAGATGGTGAGTTAGATTGGAGATAAAGGCGTGAGAGAGACTCAATGGCCTTGAAGTTGCAGGCCTTTGAGAATTCATTTAGTTCTATAAACGGCAACTTTCATCGGATTTTCTGCCCGATTTTTTTCAACCGAGTCTAAAACTATGTTAGCGACTGTGAAAAATGAAATGATATATCGAATTTGATTTGAAATAAAACTGGGAGAGAGAGCAAGACACCACGGGCCTACAAAACAGGCCTCAAAGCTATGCGAGTTAATAAAATGGTGGACATTTGTTTATATGAAGCCTCTCCCAGAATGGGTGGAGCTATGGGTGGAGCTACTCTGCAAACCGAGTAAGCCACACCCCGGACAGACGTCCAACAGACAGAATCATCTACGGCTATTATAATATAGACTGGCGGGGTCAACCATGGGAATCCCACGGGCATGGATGTGTGTGATATTTCAACATATTGAGTTAGATGCTGCACATTCATTTTTACAAAATGGTTACTGGCAAGTCATCAGATCCAGAAATGGTGTAATGAACACAATTTATTTATTTCACATAATATGTGACCCCTCACTCCTCTCCACCTGACACTCTCCTCTCCCCACCCGACACTCTCCTCTCTCCACCTGACACTCTCCTCTCTCCACCTAGCACTCCTCTCCTCTCCAAGCCCTCACATTCCTCTCCTCTCCAATCCCTCACCTCTCCAATCCCTCACACTCCTCTCCTCTCCAATCCCTCACACTCCTCTCCAATCGCGCCTCACACTCCTCTCCAATCGCCCCTCACACCCCTCTCCAATCGTGCCTCACACTCCTCTCCAATCGCACCTCACACTCCTCTCCAATCGCGCCTCACACTCCCCTCCAATCGCGCCTCACACTCCTCTCCAATCGCACCTCACACTCCTCTCCAATCACGCCTCACACTCCTCTCCAATCACGCCTCACACTCTTCTCCAATCACGCCTCACACTCCTCTCCAATCGTGCCTCACACTCCCCTCCAATCACTCCTCACTCTCCTCTCCAATTGCTCCTCACTCGCCTCTCCAATCGCACCTCACACTCCTCTCCAATCGCGCCTCACACTCCTCTCCAATCGCGCCTCACACTCCTCTCCAATCGTGCCTCACACTCCTCTCCAATCGCGCCTCACACTCCTCTCCAATTGCGCCTCACACTCCTCTCCAATCGCGCCTCACACTCCTCTCCAATCACGCCTCACACTCCTCTCCAATCGCGCCTCACACTCCTCTCCAATCGTGCCTCACACTCCTCCCCAATCGCGCCTCACACTCCTCTCCAATCGCGCCTCACACTCCTCTCCAATCGCTCCTCACACTCCCCTCCAAACGCTCCCCACTCTCCCCTCCAATCGCTCCTCACTCGCCTCTCCAATCGCTTCTCACTCGCCTCTCCAATCGCCCCTCACACTCCTCTCCAATCGCGCCTCACACTCCTCTCCAATCGTGCCTCACACTCCTCTCCAATCACGCCTCACACTCCTCTCCAATCATGCCTCACACTCCTCTCCAATCGCGCCTCACGCGCCTCTCCAATCGCGCCTCACACTCCCCTCCAATCGCTCCGCACTTGCCTCTCCAATCGCTCCTCACTCGCCTCTCCAATCGCTCCATAATCGCCTCTCCAATCGCTCCTCCCTCTCCTCTCCAATCGCTCCTCACTCGCCTCTCCAATCGGCTTTTCCCCGTCTCGTTTCTCTCGTTTTTCTCCCGTCTCGTTCTTTTTCTTGCTCCATCATGTTCAAGTTTGCATTGACGTTCGTCGATGGACTCGTTCGCCCGTCTCATTCGTTTTCTTGCTACATCCTGTTCAAGTCTGCGTTCTTCATCGAGCGTCTCATTCATTTTGGAAATAGAAGTTTCCACGCAGCGCATGAATTGTCACGATCCTCAAGAGGAAGTGTCTCGTAATCATCAAATGATAAATGGCAAGTAAATTATATTGTGGAAAATTTAAGATTTCAAATAAACCTATTTAAAGTGTATGCGCACACAACTAATTTTAAAAAACGAAGAAATATCTCTCGGTAATTTCCTGAAACATATTTTACTTCTGGCTAATAATGTTGAATGAAATAAAAACGAAGAAATATATGTCGGCATCATTGTTGACGTTTTTGTGACAGCCTTTTTTTTTTTTTTTTTTTTTTTTGTCTGTTTGACTGTCATCAAACGAAAAAGTAATATATCTTAACGGAAAAGCAAAAGCGAATTTTTAATATATGTCGACACGTTGCCGTCGGTGTCATGTTGGGCGGTGTATGATACATCATGATGCGATTTTTAGAAATATATCTGCATTTTCCCGTGTGTGTGGAATGTTCTCAATTATTGCTGACACCGAGTCTAAAACCATCGATAAAAATGAAATCAGATGGTGAGTTAGATTGGAGATAAAGCCGTGAGAGATACTCAATGGCCTTGAAGTTACAGGCCTTTGAGAATTCATTTCGTTCTATAAACGGCAACTTTCATCGGATTTTCCTCCCGTTTTTTTTCAACCGAGTCTAAAACTATGTTGGCGACTGTGAAAAATGAAATGATATATCGAATTTGATTTGAAATAAAACTGGGAGAGAGAGCAAGACACCACGGGCCGACAAAACAGGCCTCAAAGCGATGCGAGTTCAGAAAATGGTGGATATTTGTTTATATGAAGCCTCTCCCAGAATGGGTGGAGCTATGGGTGGAGCTACTCTGCAAACCGAGTAAGCCACACCCCGGACAGACGTCCAACAGACAGAATCATCTCCGGCTATTATAATATAGATAATCTCTTCATTGGTATTGCTTCAACGATACCTATCAAGAAAATACCTGCTGTTGATTTGGACACAATGCTGGTTTTGCTTGTGGGTGTAGAGGTTGTTGGTAAGAGTTGGGTTGGTGCATTTGAACCTGGCAAAGGTGTCGTATGTACTGCAGAGACTGTAGTTTCTCCTGGTGATTCAACAGCACAGAGGTTAAAATAAACTTTATGAAGGATATTTTCAAAACACCAAGAAACTCTTCACCAACAAATTTTCACCACGAAAGAAACACCAAGATGAACACCAAGAAACTTTCACCAGAGGACCAAAAAGTCTTCTGGTGAAAGTGGCAAAATGAAGACTCTCTATTCACCTTCACTCTTTCATTCCTCTTTTTGCTTGCCTTTGGAACAAACTCCCTCACTCTCATCAATCCCGCTCCTCCCTCCAGATCTACAAATCAGCTGCTCACCACCATCTCTTATCTTCCCCCATCCAAAACCTTGATATTTTCTACCCCCGTTAATACACCCCAAATTCACCTCATAAGAGTTTGGAAGGGGTCCAAAGTGTTTAAATCCATTTTCCTTTCCTGAAACTCCTGGTAGTGTCCATTTGTTTTATCCCGTTCGTCCGCCCTCCCCCCACTCCCTCTCCGGTCCACAGATCTACCACTGTCCCTGTTCTCTGTTGTTGATGTGCTTCCCCTCGCTCTCCCCCTCTTGTTTCCCGCTCCCGTTATTATATGTTTTATGTGTTGCTCTTACACGAGCCTCGCCTTTGTACACAATAAAAACGCAGTTAGGCAGAGGAGGAAGTCATTTGTGCCCTCATGCCAGTGCCACATCCACCCCCAGATATATCCTCATAAGAGTTTGGAAGGAAGTAAATCACATACACAAAGAGGACATTGCTATGGAGATGGACATGTGCACAGATATCGACAATATAATTGGTGGGATAGTATGTGACAGCAGTTATGAAAAAGGGAGCATCTGAAATGTAAAACGGCAATATTTAATTGAGTCAAAAATCCATTGGAAATCTAACCCAGCTATAAATAATCTTACTATAATTCACCAAATGTCTGTCCGTCTGTCTGTCTGTCTGTCTGTCCATTCGAAGGTACCATAAAAACTGCAGAACCGATCGCAACGATATTTTAGGTGGGTAATCCTGGGATCTCCAGGAGTAAAATAGGCTATTTAGTTTTCCCAATTTCAGCTTTGGTCTCCATCATTCTCAGGTTGGGACTCCCGCATAACATTCGCGTTCGCATAACGTTCATTGTGACGATGTTTTCATTGCGACGATGTTGTTTTCCCGGGTGCCTCACAAACGGCTGCATCGATCGCTGCACAGCTGCACAGAACGAACTCGGTGACCTCGGACAAAGACCTTTTATAAGGACACGGGTTGAATCCCTGCTTTTTTTTTTTTTTTTTTTTTTTTTTGTATACAATATCGAGGCTCGTGAAAGAGCGAACATTAATCACACAGAAAGACAAACCGACACATAAAACATATAACATCGGGAGCGGTAGACAAGATGGGGAGAGAGGGGGAAGGACACAAACACAACATTTGAGAGCAGGGACCGAGAGACATGGAGACATCGAGAGATCTGAGAGAGGGTGAGGGCTTTGGGGAGGGGGGCATGGGAAGGGGGCGGTGGGAGAGGTATAAAACATATGGACACTGCCAGGACTTCCAGGAAAGAAGTTGGAATTTCAAACAAGGTGGATCTGGGGTGAATTAGCGGGGGTAGAAAAGATCAAGGTTTTGGATGGGGGAAGATGGTGGTGAACAGCTGTTTTAAAGACCTGGAGGGAGGAGTGGGATTGAAGGGAGTGAGGGAGTTTGTTCCAGAGGCGGGAGAAAAGAGGAATGAAAGAGTGAAGGTGAGCAGAGAGCCGAGATTTCGGCAGTTTAACCATCAGAGGGTTGCTGGCAGATCTTGTGCGACCTGTAGGAATATTTGGGGGACAGAGCACAGAGAGAGCTGGGGGTGCAAGGCCGGAGAGGAGTCGGTAGAAGACAGAAAGACCACCTACCTGCCTGCGGTGGGTGAGTGAATTCTAACCCATTTCAACTGAAGGAAACACATATTGGGAGTTCATACGACATAGCGATTGTGAACATGATTATCGATCAAGATTCACGATCACGATCATCACGATCATAGTGTATCAATCACTGTGGGACATTTGGTGAATTATAGTAAGATACTGTTTAGATTTTGAGATTTGCATGTGATATGATTTAACGGATGTTTATATGAATCGTTTAAAATTTTAAAAAGCCTTCAATTTCTGATATTTTACCTTTTCATTTGGGCCTCCCAATTGAAGCCCCGCCCATAGGGCGGGTACCGTTGCTAGTTACATTAATGAACAGGATTATAGATAATTAAATTGATATATGTGGGAAAATTACACACCCAGACCAGCTGGTCCTCTAGTGAACCATACCAGTGCGCTGCCATCTGAGCTAGCTGGGCGATGTTGACCAAGCATGCAGGTTTCCACACATATAGAATTGCCACTCTGGCAATTCTATGTGTGGGAAAATTGAGAGTGGCAATTTGAGTGGAAAAAAAGAAATTGAAATTGAAAAAAAAAAAAAAAAAATTGAGAGTGGAAAAAATCAGAGTAGCAATTCTATGTTTGGGAAAATTTCATGCTTAGTCAGGGTCACCCAGATGGCAGAGCACTGGTACGGTTCACCAGAGGACCAGCAAGAAATGTCAATGATGAGCATTCTTCCAACTAAATGTCCTAAATGCATTAAATAACAAGGAAAGAGCAATCAGAGATTGCAGACCCTCTCCAGGATGTGTTTTTGGTGGTTTTTAAGGCTTTTGCGTTAAAACAAATATGGCGGCCGAACCATGTAACCGATGACATCATTTTCTTTCTCCACGGATTTACCCAGAGATGATGCTCAAGAAATTTCATCTTGATCGGATGAAGTTTTGTATTTGTCGAATTATGACGTCATAATGGAGGCACCTATGACATCGTCATTAACACATGTTATTCCACATGGTGAGTTCTTTACAATGAGTCACGTCTCAATTTTTCTATGCAGTGCTTATGGAGATATAGAGGTGAATATATGTTTTTCGCTTTTTCCAAGATGGCGCCAATATCATGTGACCTATGACGTCATAATTATTTTAAAAATTCTACAGGAGGAGTTGCACATATGGTGAAAATTTCCTGTCAATCGGACCAATGGCTGCAGAGAAAATCATATTTATGCTGTGCGGACAAACAGACAGACAGACAGACAAAAACAAACAAACAGACAGACAGACAAATGGACTCTCCTCTGGCGATGGTAATTATTTGTTGTGTGAGTACAAAGATTTTATGAGTATATTGTAAAGAAGAGGAACTCAAGTAATATATTCTATAATCTCTTCACTGGTATTGCTTCAACGATACCTATCAAGAAAATACCTGCTGTTGATTTGGACACAATGCTGGTTTTGCTTGTGGGTGTAGAGGTTGTTGGTAAGAGATGGGTTGGTGCATTTGAACCTGGCAAAGGTGTCGTATGCACTGCAGAGACTGTAGTTTCTCCTGGTGATTCAACAGCATAGAGGTTAAAATAAACTTTATGAAGGATATTTTCAAAACACCAAGAAACTCTTCACCAATAAATTTTCACCACGAAGGAAACACCAAGATGAACACCAAGAGACTTTCACCAGAGGACCAAAAAGTCTTCTGGTGAAAGTGGCAAAATTAAGACTCTCTGTTCACCTTCACTCTTTCATTCCTCTTTTTGCTTGCCTTTGGAACAAACTCCTTCACTCTCATCAATCCCGCTCCTTCCTCCAGGTCTACAAAACAGCTGCTCACCACCATCTCTTATCTTCCCCCATCCAAAACCTTGATATTTTCTACAACCGTTAATACACCCCAAATCCACCTCATAAGAGTTCGGATGGGGTCCAAAGTGTTTAAATTCCATTTTCCTTTCCTGGATCTCCTAGTCGTGTCCATTTGTTTTATCCCGTTCGTCCCCCCTCCCTCCACTCCCTCTCCGTTCCACAGATCTACCACTGTCCCTGTTCTCTGTTGTTGATGTGCTTCCCCTCGCTCTCCCCCTCTTGTGTCCCGCTCCCGTTATTATATGTTTTATGTGTTGCTCCTACACGAGCCTCGACTTTGTATACAATAAAAACACAGTTAGGCAGAGGAGGACGTCATTTGTGCCCTCATGCCAGTGCCACATCCACCCCCAGATATATCCTCATAAGCGTTTGGAAGGAAGTAAATCACATACACAAAGAGGACATTGCTATGGAGATGGACATGTGCACAGATATCGACAATAATTGGTGGGATAGTATGTGACAGCGGTTCGGAGAAAGGGAGCATCTGATATCTCCAGTAACGTTGCCACCAGCACGAGCATGAGGTCTATCAAAATGCACAAAATAAACAAGGATGGGGGCGAGTGATTCTGAGACATCCTGTGTATATTTAAATATAAATGTTCAAATCGAACATTAATAAGAATGTCAGGCTGATCTCCAGGACAATTTTTGAAATTCCTTTCTTACCTGTAAAGCCGAAATTGAAATCGCAATGAAATATTTCATTTTTATTTGTACATGTTACATTATTGTCACAGTTATGTACATTCTCCTTACCTTCATTGGTGGATTTGCACGTAAGATTTTCCGCATTGTATCCTGAGTCACATCTTTAGTAGGGTTGTTCGAAGCAACATAAGAAAACAAACAAACACGATGACTTGTCTTATTATGTTTCTCCCATGTCTGAACTTTTTGATATTAAAAGCTTACAAAGGTACTTGAAGAAAGAGAAAAAAAAATGCGTAATTTATTTCTGAGGACATTTACCTGTCTCATATCATGAATACAGGATGCCTTTACTCACGTGCAAGATGCTCCGTCGGTTTGATGAGTGCAATTTCCATGATTAGAACAAGCTTCAGGTTTGGAACAAGGTGAGCTGCATTGTATGGTATCATCAACCCAGGTGACTACATAGCCTTCCATTGATGAGTTGCACGTGTAATACCCCAGTATCTCGTCCGATGTCACTGCATGAAGAAAAAGGGACACGGGGAATATGATGAAAGATGCAAAGGTACGCTCATCAAATGCAAGCAAAACCTAATGAGAATGAGCATTCAATCATAACTGCTACAACACCGTTAATGATGTAATTGGTTCAATTTCGACCTTTATTCGTCATACATTACTCTACCTTTTGCACAGGTTAAAAACTGAACCACCCACATATTTGTTTCTGTGCACTTTTGCAACGTCTCAACACATGGCATAAATAAACAAACCCTTGAACATTTAAAGAAACCAATCACATTCGTGTCTCATTGTCATTAAGTTCATGATTCTCCCATGGAAAATCAACTTCCATCAGAGTCGTTGTATTAACCCATTCCATTTCACCAGCGGCAACTCAGTTGATAATATTCTGAAACCAGATGTATTGCCCACAAATAAGTGTTACATCTCCAGGAAGTGATGTAACCATGAGTGTTCTGTTGTACAACGTTTAAGAATTAGTAAATTCAATGCTTACATGTATGATTACTTGTCACGCTGTCCTCAGTCAGTGGCTTAAATACCAAGACGCTTCCATTGGAGACACTCTGGTTGATGGCATTTAAAATGTTGGTCACAAGACTGTCTTCATAGTAGTTTATCAATGTCTTGTTTGATGGATAGTTATATAGAGCTTGACTGTCAACATTCACCGAACCCTTTCTGCAAGAAACAGAGGTCATGAGAGCTCATTCATTGCCCTCGCAAGAGGAGAAGACCAGGAACAATAAAAAAAGATCAGTTTAAAAAAAGATCAGCAAGTATTAGTGAGCGGACAAACACACAAACTGTAGTGTTTCATATGCAGCCTATGGCTGCTGGTTGTATAATTTCTCTGGAAGCGCATTTGTGCCGCTGATGCAGTGCCCCAATTACCAGTGAGCTGGTACTCAATTTGCCATCCTTGGAAGGATGACAGGCTGAGTGGTGTTGATTTAATGATCGACCGGGATTCGAACTCGGGATCCTAGGATCACACTTTGATGGATCACACTCCAGCGTGTCCCTTAGCCCCTTACGGTTAAGCCATCGCCAGACTCACAAACTGGAGTGATCAACATAATTGCCAAATTTTTTTGGCCAAGTAACAATTCGACTCAAATGCAGTGCCCTCTCCTCTTGCGATGGAGACATACCAATTTGAGCCGTGTCTTCATTTTTTTATACGCCGTTCCTTTGCAAAACATTGCAACATTGCAAAATACACGAATAGTGCACAGAAAAGGTCGTCAAAAACTATTTTGGGGGAAATTTCTTTCGATTTTTGAAGGGGTCCAAAGTGTTTTAAATGTCATAAAGGGGTCTGAAGTGCTTTAAGTGTCTTAAATGGGTCTGAAGTGCTTTAAGGGTCATAACGGGGTCAAAGGTGTTTAAAGCATCTAAGGGTCTTAAAGGGGTTAAAGGGCTCTTTCGGTGGAATAGTAAAACGGGTCTAAAGTGTCCGAAGGGTCTGAAAGTTTCCATAGGCCTGAAAAGTGTCGAAGAAGGTGTATATATCGCGAAAAGGGTCGAAATGGGTGTGAAGCGGTATAAAGGCTTTTAACAGGGTCTAAATTGGTATGAATAAGTCCAAAAGGTGTGCAGGTTTAATGGGTGTAAAGGGTTGAAGCGGTCTCAACTGTCTAATGGGGTTTAAAAGGTTGTAAAGGAGTGAAGCTGGAGTAAATTGATTACCTTGAATTCGTAAATAAATTAACTTGAGAGTGCAACAGGGCAATAACTGGCCAAATGACCTCCTTGTGACTGTTGTTAGGTGCATTCAGGTGCATCAAGGTTAACAATCTGATTGTAGAAAGTTTTGTTGCGATTAACCTTGAGAGCTCAAAGCGGTAAGGTCACAAACAAACGGCAAAACCACTCACTTTCTTGTGACACCCGCCCCACACCCATTATTTTGTCCAAGTCTCTCTCTATTTTATCCTTAAACTCAGCTTTTGCCCCCCCTCCCCCCACCCCTGCTCTGTACTGTTATTTTTGTCCTGTTGAATCCTGATCCATACGATATTCTTACTCTTCCATGAGCCTTGACAAAAAAAATATACAACACAAAAAAAACGAATATCAGTTTTGGAAACAAAAAATGAATGATAACTGGATAACACAGAATACATGCAGACACATGGGTAGACTTTGATATGAATGTAAGGACATTGGCAAATGTATGCAATTGATGGGATTTGAACCGACCATCCAATCATGATGAGGCAGGTGTACAAATGGGAGTACCAGACAAGTCGACTTGCAATTTATGATAAACTAGCGAGGGACCTGTGCTACACACAGGTGGGATGTCAACAGCAAACAAACAATGCGGAAATGGCGAATGCCAAACCATGAACCAATAAATTCCACATTCCTGTGCCACCTTCAGTTGAACGCCAGGCATGGACAGCCAGTTTGTGAAGAACTTGGGGGAAAAAACGGCAAATAGAAAACCATGAACCAATAAATTCCACATTCCTGTGCCACCTTCAGTTGAACGCCAGGCATGGACAGCCGGTTCGTGAAGAACTTGGGGAAAAAAAAAACGGCAAATAGAAAACCATGAACCAATAAATTCCACATTCCTGTGCCATCTTCAGTCGAACGCCAGGCATGGACAGCCGGTTCGTGAAGGACTTCAGCAAAAAATGGAGAGTGCCAAACCATGAACCAATAAATTCACATTCCTGTGCCACCTTCAGTCAAACCTCAGGCATGGTCAGCCAGTTTGTGAAGGACTTGGGCAAAAGAACGGCAAATGGAAAACCATGATCCAATAAATTCCACAATCCTGCGCCACCTTCAGTCGAATGTCAGGCACTGACAACTGGTTCGTGAAGAACTTGGGCAAAAAATTTACCCTGTCTGAATGCTTCTACATGCAGTCAATGGAAAAACTACGAATGGCGATTCCTCGATTGCCACAAGTGGAAACCCTCACGTCATTTCCTCATTCTGTTTTAAACTCAATTTCTCTATATTTCCATTCCAAACAGCATCATTCTAATCACATTAATACAACAGCATTAATATAACAAAAACTTACAAACACTCATGAGATGAACTCATATCGACCAATCTGACGTGATAACCAACACAGACGAATCTGCCAGCGAGAAAGGGCGGATACGAAACACTTCGTACGAATTGAAAGTCAAGATCATAATTTAATTGAGGAATTTATGAAACTTCCCACCCACCTCAGGGTGGATAAAAGTGGCATTGTCCAGGTGGAACCTCAAAATCACGATTGCATTGAGATATTATCAAACCAGCGAATGTTTGTGATCATGTTTACTTCTGGATCAGGGGAGCATTTTTGTTTGGTACAAAAGTCAAAATCATAATTTTATTCAGGAATTCATGAAACCTCCCACCTGCAGTACCTTAGGACACTCAGTGGAACCCCAAATGATCCACAGAAGGTTTGGCAGGGCTAATCCCAAAACTGAGGGAGTAGCTTCAGGATGGGCAGACAGACACTTCTGTTTAATAATATAGATTCAATACCAGAAAGTGGTTATTACTCAAAATGAAATCATTGCTCGGATAATATTTCACGTTTATTTTTGAGAAGTTGTGTGCTGTTGACTTACGTAAGCTTCAATATAATGAGTTCGGAAAAATATGGTGAAACACTCTCCAGGAATGGAATGATCTACAAGGGAAAAGACAATTCAGGTGAAGAAACGGAAAAGACAAAAAGTTTGAATATGGCCTGAGCTCTTCAGAATAAGCAAACAAATCAAATGAATGAACATGAAATGATTCGTAACTAGTAAAATGTGTACACAATTATCTATCTATAATTTCAGTAATCTCTGTACGTTTGTTTGTCTGTGACCGCTGTTTCTCGACAACTACCAGTCCGATATACTTGAAACTTGCCAGGTATATTGCTGGGGACCCGAGGATGTGCCTTTTCAAGGTTTGAAATTAATCGGAGAAGTACTTACCGAGCTATGTCCAAAAAACGCTTCAACCAATCAGAGAGCAGCGAGCTATCACGTGTGCCGAACGTGGCGATCAGACTCTGCCTCGGACGGCACATTTGACAGCGTATTCATTTATTTCACGTTGGAAAACTATGTTGCCGTTAAACTATGTTTTAAAACGAATTCAAACTGCGATTAAATTAAAACGATTCATCGTAACTGCGATTTGCGAACTTCCGGACAGTCAAGACTTCACTTCCGGCAGCCAATCACAGAACGCTTTGTTGCGTAGGCGTGGCCGATGTGAGACGAGCGGAGCTGAGCGCGTTACGAGCTGACCGCCATTACGGTACGTAATTCGATTTCTTATGCGCATTATTTCTCCCAATTCAGTCAGAGCGAAGGGCGGAAGCGAAGAGCGTTGTTTTTTTTGTTTACGGGCGTACGGGCGGGGTAGAGCGTACGGGTAGCGTTTTTTTTTTTTTTTGGCAAGGAACGGGCACCCACGTACGGGCAATGCCCTAGTATAAAGAATGTGTAATGATCATTATAGCTTGAGCTCAGAAAAATTAAATTAAAAACATACCTCGTTCTTGAAATTTGCCACAAAATCCTGGTATGAAGCGCTGCTCTTATTCTGCATCTCCTGCATATAATTTTGATTGGTAGCTGTCATCTTGAGGTTCACCTTCTTTTTAAGCATACCTGCATGGTGAAGGGTGGGGCGGGAGCCAGGGAGAAGAAATTATTTTAATGGTTTGAAAAAATTGCATTCTCGGTGTCATGGCTTACTAAAAACTGGCTTGAAATTTAGTTGTTAAGAGAAACTTCAGGAAACACATTGACTGAAGTGATGAACTTTGCACAGCAGGATCAACCATGAGCTTTGGCACATTTAAATACGACTTCATCATTACCCTGTGCTCGCGAAGCGAAAGGCAGGGTTAAGCATTCGGGTCCGTCTGTACGTCGTACGTATGTACGCGCGTCTGCATTTTAAAAATTCATTTTCTCGGCAACCGTTGGTCCGATTGACATGAAATTTTCACCATGGGAGGGACTCCTCCTGTAGAACATTTTAGTGAATATTATGACGTCACAGGTCACGTGGTACTGGCGCCATCTTGGAAAAATCAAAAAATTTGCACCTCTATATCTCAATAACCGTTGAACAGAAATAATTGAGACAGGTCTCATTGCAAAGAACTCTCCATTCGGAAAAAAATATGTTAATGATGATGTCATAGGTGCCACCGTTATGACGTCATAATTGGACAAGTAAAAAACTTTATCCGATCAGGATGAAATTTCTTCAGCATCTTCTTGGTATAAATTCATGCAGAAATTAAATTATAATGACGTCGTAGGTCATGTGGTTCGGACGCCAAATTGTTTTGAGTGAAAAACCACTAAAATCCAATTTTCTCCTAAACGACTGAACAGATCGAGGCCAAACTTTGCAGGCAGAATGGCATACCCTTGACGAACAAAAAAGTCAACGAGAATGACGTCATGCGACACATGGTTTCAGAGTTATGACGTTTTTAAGCATAAACATTTTTAAACCAAGCTCCTCCCTCATTTGTGATCCTATCGAGGGGAAACTTCACAGATGTGTTCAGCATATCAGTGTACTAAAATCACCTTTTGGAATTCGCAATAGGTCACGTGGTTTGGCAGATACAAATAATTAAACGAAATTTATAACTCTTGAACCGCTTCATTGATCGACGTGAAACTCTATATTGTAGTAGAGGTAATGAAATGTAACATGTGTGAAAAATTTCAAGATGATTGGATGTACAGTCTGGAAGCTAGAAGTTGTTATTGCGTGAAGAAGAAGAGTCTTCTAGAGTGGGCATGGAATTAATGATCACACTGTAAATGACGAGCAAGCAAAGTACGGAGCGACCTCATGGGGTCATTTTGACCTCAAATAAAATTCTGATTTCAGATTTGTCAATCGCTGAGGTATATTAACACACGGCCAAAAGAGATTTGGCGAAATCCTAATGATTTTTGACGAGAATATAACATTTGTGTTCGCATTTCAGTAATGCAAAGTGTGTGCCGTGTCAGCATTTTAAAAATTTAAACGTGGCTCATTGTAAATAACTCCATATGGGGAATAGGTGTTGTTAACGATGATGTCATTGTTGCCATAATAACGACGTCATAATTCGACTGGGACAGTGCTTAGTCTGATCAGTTTGAAATGTATTGAGCGTGATCTTTGCAACAATTATTTAGAGCATATAAATTTATGATGTCATCGCTCACGTGGTCTGGCAGCCATATTGAATCAAAAAATAGAAGCGTTCAAAAATAGAAGAGTTGGCTCACATCAAGTTGACTGCGCAGGGGAAGTATTCTATGAATACCATCTAGTTCTAGTAACTAGTTTCTACAGCAATTGAAGGAAGGGTGGAAGAAAGGCGACAACTACTTGTCGTTGCAGCAGTCGAGCAAACCTGGACGTCGATATGCACGTTACTCTCGCAGCTGGAGTTCAACTGCTTTTCCAAAATCCCTGATCTTTCACTCCTTTCCTTACTGCTCCAACCCAATCATTCCCTCACACTACCCAATCAATCAATCAGATTCACAACTCCTCCATTGTGCTTCCCCATTGTTCCAGTTTGTAAACCCTCCATTTTCCTTGAATGAGCTTACATCAACCATGAGAGAACAACAGCGCATTTTGTCCTGATTCAGCTTAACACGAAAAACAATGAATTTCAAGCCCTTGCTTCGCGATCCCTAAATTGAGCTTCATGGAGGTGGCACTGTCACATATCAAACTTGTTTTCCCCCAAATGACCATGAACTGTCAAATATTTAAGTGATGGGACAGCCAGTCAATGGAAGAATTTCAAGAACCTGTTCAATTTGGAACACCACTCGGCCTACGTTGCTCTTAATGCAGAATTGTACTTTTTTGCCAAGGAAAGGTTCAGATTTGTGGTGGTGTGCACAGTGAGAGCAAACATGTTGGCCACTACATCTCCCAACACCTTTCTGTCCACACGACTTGTTTGACTGGGCTGAGCATCACGTGTCTGACAAAGTTTGTGTTTTTTACTTCCAAAGAGGTTCCCCAGTTGACTGTGGCATTGGGACAGCATTTTGCAGCTGCTCAGAAAATATCATCCACTATAAGCCACCCTTCGTCTTCATCTCATCAGGAGCTGATGGCAGAATGTTCATTGTGTAAGAATATCAGCAAATAGTGAAGCATAAAACTTCTACTCCCAGCACAGAATCCTGCTTCCACTGCACAGACATAACAGCCAGGGCACGATGTTGAATTGAATACTTATTGACTTATTGAACACTTATTGGCCGATACTTATTGAAAGGGGTGGAATACTTATTGACTCAATAAATTTCTTCTTTTCGTTTTTAATTATTTTGTAAAATATTCTTTAAGAAAACTTCCACTTTGACAATATGGGGTATTATGTGTAGATCAGTGACAAAAAAAAAATCTCCATTGAGTCCATTTTAACTTCAAGCTATAACACAACAAAATGTGAAAGTCAAGGGGGGTGAATACTTTCTGAAGGTACTGTATCGATGGAAAGGGCAGAAGTAAATGATTCCCAACTCCATTCCTTAGTGGGTGGAGGGAAGTGTTTTGGGCCTCCACCAAAAAATTGGAATTTTGTTTTTGGATTTCTTGAAAATGTCAAAATGTTTTGAAGCGCACCAGTATTTCTGGGTAGCGTACTCCTGCTAGAACTTGATAATTTACAGATATCAAAGTTTTCTGCCAGTCCTTTTATAAATGTATTTACTCTTGTTTTCTGCCCATATATTCTCACTTAATCAATCTTCATTCTCGTCTATTCTTCTCTCCTAATCACCATGACATTTAGTTTCTCCATGAGCGTCAACAATTTCAAGAAAACATAATCACTCAGCCAAAAAATAATTTGCCTCATTGTGCTTTTTTGTAAACATAGTCAAGGCTCGTGGAAGAGCTAGTACAGTGAATGGATCAGGACATAACAGATTAAAAACAAGTGGCAAAACATGCTTGCATGGGGTGGACAAAGTGGATGCAGAAGGAAACTCCAAGGAGGAAAAACTGGAAAATTGGAAGGAGGAGGGATTTTGTGTAGAGTTAATGAGGGTAGAAAAGATCATGGGTTAGGATCGAGGATGATCTGGGATGGTGCTGAACAGCTGTCGTGAAGACCTGGAGAGAAGAATGAGATTGAAGAGAATGTGGAAGTTGATTCCACAGACGGGAAAAGAGTGGAACAAATTAGTGGAGGCAAGCAGTGATCCTGGATTTAGGTAGTTTCGCCGGAAGGGGGTTGATGGTGGAACATGTGATCCCAGCTGAAACCTGGGAGGAGGGGAGTAGGGTGGGTGGACAAAGCACAGAAAGAGCAGAGGTGCCAGACCAGAAAGGAGGTGGTAGAAGACAGAGAGACACCGACCTGGCTGCAATGGCGAAGTGATAGACCTCTAGTAGACTCAGCTTCATCGCAGGAGATTCTAATGATCTTGAAGGTCTTGGTTTCCATGGCATCAAGCTGCGGATGAAAGCCTTATCGGTGGATAAGAGTCCAGGTGTGCCATGGAAGGACTTTGCATGATGGAGAATGCCCAGTCGGTAGCTGGCGTTGGAGGCCCAAGAGAGATCATGGCTGAGAGTGAGAACCAGGAGTTTGAATGATTGAACTTCCTCAAGAAGATTGTTGAGAAAGTAGATGGGAGGGTTTGCCAAAAGCTCCTTTTGGAGAAAAAGTGAGAGAAGGTTTTTGTGAGGTGTGCATGGGAAATATTGTGTATGTGTGGTGCGGGGGAAGTTTTGAGTGTGTGGGGTGTGGGTGAAGGTTTGAGTGTGAGGGGAGTGGGGGAAGGTTTTAGAAGGTGAGGAGAAAGCCTTTAAGGGGTGGGGTGAGGAGAAAGCGTTGAGAGGGTGGGTTGAGGAGTGATGCAGAAAGGGGGGACATGAAGCTTTGAGGGCTGAATTAAGTCAGGAGATGAGGATACGTTTACTTACAATGATATATATTCCAATTACTTTTGGAAAAAAACATTTACCAAAGTAATTTATTACCCTCGCCTGAGGAGAGGGTAGAGCATTTTGAGTCCGTTTGTCTGTTTGTTTGTCTGTTTGTCCGCACAGAATAAACATGATTTTCTCTGCAACCGTTGGTCCGGTTGACAGGAAATTTTCACCATAGGTGCAACTCCACCTGTAGAATTTTTTAATGATAATTATGACGTCATAGGTCACGTGGTTCGGCCGCCAACTTGGAAAAACGGAAACACTTTGCACATCTATGTCTCCGAAAAGTGAAATTGAATATTGAAAAGGTGAAAATTGAAAAGCGAAAGCGCTGAATAGAACAAATTGAGACATGGCTCATTGTAAAGAACTCTCCATGGGGAATAAAATATGTTAATCATGATGTCATAGGTGCCTCCATTATGACGTCATAATTCGACAAGTACAAAACTTCATCTTATCAAGATGAAATTTGTTGAGCGTCATGTAGTCATAAATTGGTGGAGAAAAAAAAAATGATGACGGCATCGGTCACGTGGTTCGGGCGCCATCTTGGAAAAACCGAAAAACTTTGCACCTCTATATCTCCGAAAGCGCTGAATAGAAAATATTGATACATGGCTCATTGTAAAGAACTCTCCATGGGGAATAAAATATGTTAATGATGAGGTCACAGGTGCCTCCATTATGACGTCATAATTCGACAAGTACAAAAATTCATCAGATCAGGATGAAATTTCTTGAGCATAATCTAGGAATAAATTAGTTTAGGAAAAAACAAAATGATGACGTCATCCGTCACGTGGTTCAGCCGCCATATTTGTTTAAACACAAAAGCCTTAAAAACCACTGAAAATACATCCTGGTGAGGGTTTGCAATCTCTGATTGCTCTTTCTTGTTTCCCTCGTACCGTTTGGCCTGTCAGGATGACCTGAAGGTACACACACCTACCTTAGCTGTCGAGGCTGGGTTTGAATCCAGGCTCACCTACATACTGTCATCTTGGTGTTTCACAGGCATTGTGATTCAGCATTGTGTATTGTGTATGCTACCCCTTGGATGGACCTTAAACAGGGCATTCTGTCTGCCAGCGTTAGTTGGTGAACGTTAAAGATCACATGTTGTCCTTCACAAAGAGGAGGTGAGCTCTCATTGGCACCTGTCGAAATTCCAAATTGCTTCCCTTATCTACCAGGGGGACTGCATAGCAGCACATCCATGCTCTAAAGCAATGACGCAACGCACAGCCACGTGTTGCATACAAAAGAAGAAGGCATATGTTTGAAGTATATTTGCCTTATGCATACCTTCATATTGCATATCAATAAAGTCATTGGAAAGGAGGAACCCCGACCGCGATCCAAGCCGATAACTTTACCTGGACTGGCCACAGCAGGAAAAGTATCTTCTCCGAGTTCACATTTGCTGCCCTTGTAGGCTGAACCACAACTGCAGGTGATGATGCAGGTAGCATCGCATGAGCAGTTTCCACCATTCTTGCAGAAGTTCATCGCTGTGCAATTCTCTTGACACTTCTCCATATTACAACTCTCTGAAAATGGAAATTGAAAAGCAGTTGATTTTGGGGAAGCATTCGAGGATCACGAGAGACACAGTTTGCCTTCAATCACAGTCTTGATGCAACAAGGTATAGATTCCCCAAGTTGCTGAAAAATGTTGGAATATTTGTCCATTGTCAAGTATTTAGACAATCCCCCCACGCAGCAGAAGATGGATGGATGTGTGTGTGTGTGTGTGTGTGTGTGTGTGTGTGTGTGTGTGTGTGTGTGTGTGTGTGTGTGTGTGTGTGTGTGTGTGTGTGTGTGTGTGTGTGTGTGTGTGTGTCCATGCCATAACCTTTTATACCAATTGAGCTTTTGTCATCATATTTTCAACAATCCTTTATTACGAGAATATGGAGAAGACTAATTAATAGTTGGTTTCAAAAAATGTCAAATGGCAAAGGCACGATAAATAAAACAGACATCCGAGCCCATCTGTCGCGCATCAGCATGAGGCGGACGGGTTTTGTAATCGCATCTGTATTTCTTTATTTTGTCCACTTGCATTTTTTGACATACTTTCTTGTTTATCATTTGAGCTTTTGTCATCAAATTTTCAACAAAACTTTATGACGAGAATGTGGCAAAAGCTAATTTATAAAAAAATTCCTATTTTAACTGTTGTTTTCCTCAAGTTTAGTTGAAGTACAAGGTGTATGTGGACGGGTTTGTATTTTCAGATACTTTCTCGTTCTTTCCTCGCATTCTCTGCACGTGATCATTTATGTACAAGCTTCTCTTTTAGCCTTTGATCACTGTAAAATTTACATTTATTTAAATAATACTAGTGCAGAAAATTTATTCTATTTTAAAACTGGAAACATACAGTCACATGAAAAAGTAAGTACACCCCATGTAAAGTTTTGACTTTTTCAACATATTTCAACATACAGCTATTTGATCTTCATTTCAACAATATTGATAAATAAAGATGATATAATATAACACATATCATGAAACATTTACATTTTGTAGTCCATTGTATAATTTAAATAAACACAAATGCAAATTTCGCATGTGGAAAAAGCAAGTACACCCCTACATTTATCACTACTTCAAATACCTAAAATTAGAATCAGGTGCCAGCTCAGGTGCAAATGATTAGAACATCGTGAGAGAGGATCTTGGAGGAACCTGCCTTATTTAAACCTCAGACATTTAGTTTGGTTTGCTCTTTGTTGTTGAACCAAAGCTTTCAGAATTATTGGAATCTCCCGCGATGAAGCTATCTCTGAGGGCCTTTCACTCACTCACCGCAGGCAGGTAGGTCGTCTTTCTGTCTTCTACCGACTCCTCTCCGGCCTTGCACCCCCAGCTCTCTCTGTGCTCTGTCCCCCAAATATTCCTACAGGTCGCACAAGATCTGCCAGCAACCCTCTGATGGTTAAACTGCCGAAATCTCGGCTCTCTGCTCACCTTCACTCTTTCATTCCTCTTTTCTCCCGCCTCTGGAACAAACTCCCTCACTCCCTTCAATCCCACTCCTCCCTCCAGGTCTTTAAAACAGCTGTTCACCACCATCTCTTATCTTCCCCCATCCAAAACCTTGATCTTTTCTACCCCCGCTAATTCACCCCAGATCCACCTTGCTTGAAATTCCAACTTCTTTCCTGGAAGTCCTGGCAGTGTCCATATGTTTTATACCTCTCCCACCGCCCCCTTCCCATGCCCCCCCCCCCAAAGCCCTCGCCCTCTATCAGATCTCTCGATGTCTCCATGTCTCTCGGTCCCTGCTCTCAAATGTTGTGTTTGTGTCCTTCCCCCTCTCTCCCCATCTTGTCTACCGCTCCCGATGTTATATGTTTTATGTGTCGGTTTGTCTTTCTGTGTGATTAATGTTCGCTCTTTCACGAGCCTCGATCTGGTATACAAAAAAAAAAGAAAAAAAAAAAAGTGTGCAGCGTCACCATGCCGAGATCAAAAGAGCTCTCTGAGGCCTTCAGAAAGAAGGTTATAGATGCCTACGAGTCTGGGAAGGGATTTAAAAAGATCTTCAAACAATTTGAAATCAATCATTCGACTGTCCGGAAGATCATCTACAAGTGGAGAAGATTCCAAACAACTGCCAACTTGTTCAGGCCAGGCCGACCCAGCAAGTTCAGCCCAAGAGCAGACCGCAAGATGCTGAAAGAAGTCTCTAAGAACCCCAGAATGTCATCACTGGACCTCCAGGTAGCTCTTGCCACTGTTGATGTCAAAGTGCACGAGTCTACCGTTAGAAAGAGGCTGCACAAATTTGATCTACATGGGAGGTGTGCCAGGAGGAAACCTTTGCTGTCCAGAAAGAACATCAGGGCAAGACTAAAGTTTGCCAATGAACACCTCGGCAAAGACCAGCACTTCTGGAACAATGTGCTCTGGACAGATGAGTCAAAGGTAGAGCTATTTGGCCACAGTACCAGAAGACATGTTTGGCGAAAACCAAAGACAGCATTTGACCACAATAACCTGATACCAACTATAAAGCATGGTGGTGGAAATATTATGGTTTGGGGCAGCTTTGCTGTATCAGGGCCTGGGCAGCTCACCATCATAGAATCCACAATGAATTCTTCATTGTACCAGAGGGTGCTTGAGGATAATGTGAGGCCATCTGTCGGAAAGTTGAAGCTCAACCGAAGGTGGACCTTGCAACATGACAATGACCCTAAACATACCAGTAAATCGACCAAGGAATGGCTGAAAAGAAAGAAATGGAGGGTTCTGGAATGGCCAAGTCAAAGCCCGGATCTAAATCCCATCGAGATGTTGTGGGAGGATTTGAAACGAGCTGTGCATGCAAGAAACCCCTCAAACATCGCACAGCTGAAAGAATTCTGCATGGAGGAGTGGGCAAAAATTTCTCCCAGTCGATGTCAGAGACTGGTAGACAGTTATAAGAAACGCCTACTTGAGGTTGTTTCTACCAAAGGGGACAATACCATGTATTAGAGCCAAGGGTGTACTTACTTTTTCCACATGCGAAATTTGCATTTATGTTTATTTAAATTATACAATGGACTACAAAATGTAAATGTTTCATGATATTTGTTATATTATATCACCTTTATCTGTCAATATTGTTGAAATGAAGATCAAATAGCTGTATGTTGAAATATGTTGAAAAAGTCAATACTTTACATGGGGTGTACTTACTTTTTCACGTGACTATATATCCAGCTCAAAGCAAATCTTTGGATCACAGGATGTTTCTAATTAAAAATATGAAGCAAATACCTTTCAACATCACTTTACTTAATGCTTTCCTTGATAGCAAAGATGAAGGTTTTGGTTATTTTTGATAATTTACAATCAATCATTAACAGCATTTGCAGGTGATGGTACAGGTAGCAGCATTTGCAGGTGATGTGCCAAGAAAAACAAAGCTTTGTAATGTGGGGTACTAGCATGAGTACCGGCATTGCCTGGGGGGAGGGAGGGATGATGGAGGGAGGTAGGAGAGGGAGGGGTGAGGGGAGAGCGAAGGGAAAGTGTTGCATATTTATGTGAATGTATGTGAATTACTATTCAGGGCTTTGCTTATCCATGTGTAGTCGATTAAAGGTTGTTGTGATTAAAGGGTCAGGAGCCCTTCTGAGAAAAAGGAGACCGGAAACGGAAGAAGAAAAGACACGAGGTCCTGGAGACGCGACGATTCTTTTTCTTCCTCGCCGAGCTCGGACGCGAGCGGTATCGATTGAGCAACGTAACAGAATCGGCGTTTAAAAGCCCGTCTGGCGAGAGGAGTTACCGGGACGTGTAACTACCCTTTGACACGTCCAGTCGCCGTGGGTTCGTGCACGGAACCAAGCAGCTGGCACAGTTCGCCTCACCGTCTACCAAGGCCGCGTACGGGTCGCACCTTGGGCCGCGCGCACTGGGCAAGCCGCGTGTTGCTTTTCCTGCTTTACTTTACCCGCGTTGCTTGGCCAGGAGGTGCGCGCTGCAGCCGTTGTTCCCGGTACGGGACGTGCCCGGTGAAAGCACGTCAGGAAGGGTCCGTTCAACCGCCCACGTGCGGAGATCGAACTACCGGAGTACGGAGACATTGAGAGAGACATTGACCATGGAGGGAGTCGGGAGTGGGGCTCACGTGAGGAATGTATAAGATGGCCATCTTAGAGTTATTATAGATGAGTTTACATCTTTGTACTATTGATTGCTGATTGTGGATGGTTGTTGATTGCTCGGGGAATATATCATTGATTATTCCGGATCCTTGGTGTGGGGTTTCTTATTGATTGGAATTCAGATTTATGCGCTACGAAAGAGCATAAATAATAGATCTTTCTGGCGGAGTTCCTCTCACGGTCCGGGGGTCACCGAGACCAGGTAGTCACCGGGAGGACCACGTAAAAGAATTGGGGGCTCGTCCAAATTACGATTTGCGGATTCGCAATTGGGTCTACGTCCGGGATCTAAAATTGTATAAAATAATAAAATAATATTTTTATTAATTAAAATTTATTAATTAAGTATTAATTGGTAAATTTTTGGGGAAATTGGGGTAAAGTCTTGGGTGAAGGTTAACAGGTGTTAACGATAGGCACCATGGCGTTTGTGGCACAGAACTTTGCGGTAACCCCGAGTGAGGCACAGTTCCGAGCGTTACTAAAGTCGGACCTCTTGAAAATGGCCAAACATTTTAACTTGGAGGTCTGAACTAATTTGAGGAAGGCAGAGTTGCAGACCACGGTGATACAGTCTATGGTGGGATTAGGAACATGGGACGAGTTAGCCTGGCAGTGGCTACCCGAAGAACCAGAAGACGTTGAGCTCCGGAAACTGGAGTTGCAATTACGGAGCCAGGAACGGATCAAAGAAGAAGAAAGGAAAGCAGAGAAGGAAAGAGCAGAAGAAGAAAGGAAAGCAGAAGAGAGGAGAGAAGAGAAACAAGCAGAGGAAAGGAGAGTGGAACGAGAACTCCAGGAAAGGTTAGCAGAAGAAGAAAGGAAAGCAGAAAAGGAAAGAGCAGAAGAAGAAAGGAAAGCAGAAAAGGAAAGAGCAGAAGAAGAAAGGAAAGCAGAAGAGAGGAGAGAAGAGAAACAAGCAGAGGAAAGGAGAGTGGAACGAGAACTCCAGGAAAGGTTAGAAGGAAGAAAAGCAGAGGAGAGGAGAGCTGCAAGGGACCTCGAAGCAGAGGAGAGAAAAGCGGAAAGGGAATTAAACGAACGTGACATGGAGCTTCAGCAAGAAATTAAATTCAAGGAGATGGAGTTAATGAGAGAACGGGGAGAGGGACCACCCTTGCTGACGGGGTCGACACCTAGCCAGAACACCTGGGATGTGGGCAGACATGTGAGGCTGGTTCCACCCTTCAGTGAAAAGGAAGTCGCTAAATTTTTTCCGCACTTTGAGAAAGTGGCTCGACAGTTAAACTGGCCGGAGGAGGCCTGGACCATACTAGTACAAAGTGTGCTGGTGGGAAAAGCTCAAGAGATTTATTCGGCGCTACCAATGGACCAATGTGCAGATTATGAGGTATTGAAGAAGCACATCCTCAAAGCCTCTGAGTTGGTTCCGGAAGCTTACCGGCAAAAATTCAGGAATGCCAGGAAGAGGGATAGTGAGACCCATGTGGAGTTTGCCAGAGTGAAAGAAAATATGTTTGATCGGTGGTGTGAGTCAAAAGGAGTCGGGAACGACTTCGAAGCATTGCTTGACCTGATGCTGGTGGAGGAATTTCAACAGTGTGTCCACGAGGACATCAAAGTGTACCTGCAGGAAAATAAAGTACCGAAGTTGTGGGACGCAGCCACCCTGGCAGATGATTATGCCTTAACACACCGGATAGGGGTCCACGAACCTAACTCCTCGCCTAGATCTCCGCAGGGGAGGTGGGGAACAGCAGGTGCGGAGAACGACAATACATGGCGGCGGCCTCGAGAGGATTATGGGGGCAACGCGGATACCCCACCTGTTCGAAATCAGAGGGCTGCGGGCCCAAGACAAACTTATTTTTCGGGGGGCCCGAGGCAGACCACGAGTTTTTCCTCCGGGCCTACTTGCGCTTTTTGCAAGAAACCTGGACACTTGATGTCCAGTTGTTACCTCATGAAAAGGGAAGACCCAGAGCGGAGTCCGACTGGTACAACTCCGAATGCGATGGCAAACGTAAGAAATCGCCCACAGAAGAGTTACCAACCATTTATTTATGAGGGGTTGGTCTCACTCAAGGGAGACTTGACTAACCCAAGACCGGTTAGGGTTTTGAGGGACACAGGAGCCCATCAATCCTTAATGCTTGAAGGCATTTTGCCATTGTCAAAGAGTGCCGCAACTGGTGATAGTGTTCGGTTACAAGGGATCGGTGGCTGTGTTAGTGCCCCACTTCATGTCATCCATTTGGAATCCGATTTGGTGTCAGGACCGGTCACCGTCGGTTTACAAGCCACGCTTCCTGTAGAGGGAGTATCTGTGATTATCGGAAATTATTTGGCCGGGGGGCAAATTTATGGTAACCCGAGGGTTGGTAAAGAGCACAGCAGGGAAAATAACACCCCACCAGCTCGGGATGGCGACAAAAGTTCCAAGTTATTTGTAGGGGGACTGAACTTCAACACAGAGGAAGAAGTTCTGACCTCTGTCTTCAACAGATATGGGCCGCTGGTGGAAGTGCGGGTGGTAAAAGACAGGGAAACACAACGGTCAAGAGGGTTCGGCTTTGTCACGTTTGCAAGCACAAGAGACGCCAGAGAGGCAGAGAAGAATTGGAATGGTAAGGATTTGGAGGGTCGGACCATAACAGTAAGGAAGGCATTTCGTAGGCGTCGAGAGGTCTACAGAAGAGGACCACTTGGCAGGAGTTTTGGGGTTGGCAGCAGCCGATATTACTATGGAGGCTCCCAGAGTTACGGCACCTCCCGAAAGAATGAATGTCAGAGCACTGGCCGAGAAGGAGACCGCCAGTCAGGTAACGGCTGGGACAAGTGGTCCCACCGTAACTGTTAGGAGTCTGGAGAAGTTGAAGCACTATATACGGGGGAGCCGCCGAGCTGAGTCTAATACACAGACTAACCGTGAACGCCACGTTCTTAAAGGCGTCCAGGTAGTGAACTTTCCTGCACGGACTAACCGTGAACTCCACGTTCTTAAAGGCGTCCATGTAATGAACTTTCCTCCCCAGACTAACCGTGAACTCCACATTCCTTAAGGCGTCCATGGAAGGAATACTCCGCTGGGCCTCCCGAAAAAGTGCGATAGAGAGGTTTAAATTTGGGGGCTTTGGGTCACCACCTCTTAACCGTCATTCAAGAGAAATTAGAATGGGTTGACGCTTGGTCCAGAGGGAATTAATCTAGGGGATTGTGTGAAATTTTGTTGCTTTATTTTTAAGCGATGACTGTGCCCGGGGGGAACTGATGAGTTGGGGGGGGGGGGGGGTGAGTTATCTGGTTTGTTTATCCAAGTGGCCGGCAAAGAAAGTTTTCGCTGGGTTCAAACTTTTTTTCTTGAAGGGGGGGAGTGTTACATATTTATGTGAATGTATGTGAATTACTATTCAGGGCTTTGCTTATCCATGTGTAGTCGATTAAAGGTTGTTGTGATTAAAGGGTCAGGAGCCCTTCTGAGAAAAAGGAGACCGGAAATGGAAGAAGAAAAGACACGAGGTCCTGGAGACGCGACGATTCTTTTTCTTCCTCGCCGAGCTCGGACGCGAGCGGTATCGATTGAGCAACGTAACAGAATCGGCGTTTAAAAGCCCGTCTGGCGAGAGGAATTACCGGGTTACCGGGACCTGTAACTACCCTTTGACACGTCCAGTTGCCGTGGGTTCGTGCACGGAACCAAGCAGCTGGCACAGTTCGCCTCACCATCTACAAGGCCGCGTACAGGTCGCACCTTGGGCCGCGCGCACTGGGCAAGCCGCGTGTTGCTTTGCCTGCTTTACTTTACCCACGTTGCTTGGCCAGGAGGTGCGCGCTGCAGCCGTTGTTCCCGGTACGGGACGTGCCCGGTGAAAGCACGTCAGGAAGGGTCCGTTCAGCCGCCCATGTGCGGAGATCGAACTACCGGAGTACGGAGACATTGAGAGAGACATTGACCATGGAGGGAGTCGGGAGTGGGGCTCACGTGAGGAATGTATAAGATGGCCATCTTAGAGTTATTATAGATGAGTTTACATCTTTGTACTATTGATTGCTGATTGTGGATGGTTGTTGATTGCTCGGGGAATATATCATTGATTATTCCGGATCCTTGGTGTGGGGTTTCTTATTGATTGGAATTCAGATTTATGCGCTACGAAAGAGCATAAATAATAGATCTTTCTGGCGGAGTTCCTCTCACGGTCCGGGGGTCACCGAGACCAGGTAGTCACCGGGAGGACCACGTAACAAAAGGTATACCACAAAAACATCTTTTTGGGGGGTGGGGCGGGGGGGGAGGGGGATGGGGAGTGGCTTTGACAGGCTCCTTCGTTTTGGAGGAGGAGGGGAAGGGATGGAGGATAACCTCAGTGTTGCCCAGGTAAAAAAAAAGGAAATTGTAATCCCTGGTGTTGGCTTCGCAGTTAGGGTGCCGGCTTAGGATCCGAGGATCCTGGGTTCGAATCCCGTTCAATCGCTGAATTAACGCTGGGGGGGTTGACTCAGCCTGTCATCCTTCCGAGGTCGGCAAATTGAGTACCAGCTTGCTGGGATGAATGGTCCCGGTGTATACCCCAGTTTAGAATAGGTACACCGTATCCCTGCGCATCGTAAGAGGCGACCAAGGGTTGGCGTCAGGAAGGGCATCCGGCCATAAAAAAAACATTGCCTCAAACAGGGAACCATGATTGTCATGGGGCCCGCAAGGCTAACCCCCGCTCTAGCGGGGAAAATGGCCTTAAAACGATCATTCATTCATTCATATTCTGCCATCATCACCAGGCGACAGTACACATTTACATAGAGAATTTACATCTCTCTTCCAGTCCCCCACACCCCCACATGAGGCCGGGGCCACAGAGCCAATGTTACCCCCCAGACAAAGTTGTATTTGTGTTTGTACCCTGAGTAAAGTATACAAGCATTTGTCGCTGGGGTACCCGGCGTTGCTCAAGTGAAAAATAAACATTAACATATTTCAAATGAGGGCAAATATGATGGAAAAGCAATTACATCCAAATCAGAATCCATCACAAATGTCAAATCATCATTTTACCGTTTTGTTGAATATATGCTGCTGAATGTGCCATTCATCACGCTTCTGAGTTAAGTATGATGACGTTCAGGAAGAAGAAGAAGCCTTACCACCAACTTCGACCGCTTCCGGAATTGTTTAATCATTTGTATTCAAATGTCTGTTGATTATTTTGTATTTATTTATGAGAATGTGTACTTGTATATAACTGTCATTAATCACAAAGGCCAACCCCCGCTTGCGGGGAAAAATGGCCTCTAAAGGTGGTTTTTTTGTTTGTTTGTTTTTAATCAAAAAGGCTTAGGCACCACAGAGTGATTGTTTAAAAATTTCAAAAAAATAACTTTTTTTTTGCCTTCAACACTCCCAGGCACTCATTGATGAACCTCTGAAAGTTTGACGAAGATCCGTTCAGCCATCTCTGAGAAAAATGGCGACACACACACAGACAGACACACACAGACAGACCAACGGCTCTCTTATATAGTAGATCTATATATCACAGAGAGTGGAAGGTGTATTCAAATTGAGGATTTGGGAATCATGGATGCTGTAGCAAAGGGTAGATGTTAGATCAAATGTAACTTATATTGTCACCGATGCTTTGCAACGAAATATGTTACATCAGAATCAGAATTTGAAAACTGTGAATCCGATTTTCATCAATTTGGATGTGATGCTCGTTGAAGGTGTAAGCATGCTATATCAGTTACAGAATGAATGAATGAATGAATGAATGATCGTTTTGAGGCCATTTTTCCCCTGCTAGCGTGGGGGTTAGCCTTGCGGGGCCCATGACAATCATGGTTCCTTGTTTGAGGCAATGTTTTATGGCCGGATGCCCTTCCTGACGCCAACCCTTAGTCACCTCTTATGATGTGCAGGGACACGGTGTACCTATTCTAAATTACAGAAGAATGAGTTACAGAGAATGTACAGAGAGAATCCCGGTGTCTACCCCGGTTTAGAATAGGTACACCGTATCCCCGCGCATCGTAAGAGGCGACTAAGGGTTGGCGTCAGGAAGGGCATCCGGCCATAAAAACATTGCCTCAAACAGGGAACCATGATTGTCATGGGGCCCGCAAGGCAAACCCCCGCTCTAGCGGGGAAAATGGCCTTAAAATGCCTGTTGTTGTTGTTGTTGTTCTATCAGGAAGTTTGATCTGATGTGCAAGAGGTCGGGATTGGTCTGTTCGAAAATGGTATGCAATATTTTATACAATCTCTTTTTTATTGTTGCTAAAAAGACACATTTCATTCAAATACCTGCTGTTGATGCAGATGCAGAGCTTGTTTTAGCTGTGGCTGTAGAGGTTGTAGATGCGATGTGAGTTGTTGCACTTGACCCGAGTTGAGGTGTTGTATCAGGTGCAGAGATTGTAGTTTCTCCTGGTGGTTCAACAGCACAAATAAATCATTAGACTTTGTGAAGGATATTTTTGAAATTGAATGTTTTAAAACTGAATGCTTACATTTTGTCCCGTTGTACTTCTGTTTGGAATACTGTATTTTGAGAGGAGGGAGAAATCTTGGTCTAGCTATAAACTCTCGTCCTGGTGTTTCACAGGCAGGGTGAGGCATCATTGTGTGCAACATCCCTCAAATGAATGATACATTTGGTTTTCCGTCTGCTTGCATTAGTTGGTGAACGTTAAAGACCCCACTGTGTCCTTTATGAAGAGTAGGCGATCAATTATATGCACTATTGACAAATTCCAAATTGCAGCTCAAATGTACAAGGAGCAAACTCACTCGGAGCATTACTTCCATCCTAAATATCCAAAAGCACTCTTCTCTACAATAAACATACTCCTCAGCCCCCTGGACACCACCACCCAGTCATTCACAGTAGACAACTGCATCTCCTTCCTTTCATTCTTCCAATGCAAAATTGACAACATCTACAACAGCTTAACCACCACCGCACCCGCTCCCCCTCAAACCACCTGCCCCCCCTTATCCTGCCAACCGCTGTCTCAATTCTCCCCAGTCTCCCCAACTGACCTCTCTGAACTCCTCATAGGAATGAAAACTGCCACCTGCACTCTTGACCCCATCCCCTCCAGCTTTGGCAAGGCCTCCTTTCCTGCTCTCTCTCCACTTATCACTGCAACAATAAACTCCTCCCTGTCTAAAGGCATCGTCCCACCATCCCTCAAAATTGCTGCTGTTACCCCCATTCTGAAAAAACCTGGACTCAACCCTGACACCCTAAATAACTTCAGACCCACCTCCAACCTACCCTTTCTGTCAAAAGTTTTGGAATGCGCTGTAGCCACTCAACTCAAACATCACCTCTCTGCCAATAACCTGTATGAAACATTCCAATCCGGATTCCGCTCCAACCACAGCACTGAAACTGCTCTCCTCAAAATCACCAACGACCTTCTCCTCTCCTCTGACGCTGGCAACCTAAACATTCTCATCCTCCTCGACCTCAGCGCCGCCTTTGACACCATCAATCACACCATCCTCCTCACCCGACTTGAAACCACCTTTAACATTACTGGCACTGCCCTCTCTTGGATCAAATCATACCTCTCTGACAGACGCCAGTTCATCTCCATCAATAACTGCAAAACCCCCACTGCTCCCCTCCCCCAAGGTGTCCCCCAAGGTTCAGTTATTGGCCCCCTCCTCTTCATCCTGTACCTGTCCCCCCTTGGTCACTTAATCCGCCATCATGGTCTCCAATTCCACTGCTTCGCCGATGACATCCAGCTTTTCATCTCCACCAAGTCCATCTCCACCGCCACCCACTCTATCCTGACAAACTGCATCACTGAAATAAAATCCTGGCTTCAAATCAACTTCCTCAAACTTAACTATGATAAATCTGAAATAATCATCATTGGCCCAAAAACGCTCACCAAATCCACCCATAACTTTGCCCTCAACATCGACGGTTTCCCAGTATCCACCTCCCCTCACATCCGGAATCTTGGCATCATCTTTGACCAAACCCTCTCCTTCGACAAATACACTAAACACATCACAAAGACAGCCTTCTTTCACCTGAAAATCATCGCCCGTCTCCGTCCATCCCTCTCCTCCACGGCTGCAGAAACCCTCATCCACGCCTTCATCACCTCCCGTCTGGACTACTGCAACAGCCTCCTCTATGGTTCACCCTCAATAATCACCAATAAACACCAATACATTCAGAACTCCGCTGCCTGTCTACTCACCCATTCCCGGACCTGTGACCACATCACCCCCGTCCTTTACAAGCTTCACTGGCTCCCCATCCCCCAGAGAATCCAGTACAAAATCCTCCTCTTGACACACAAAGCCCTCCATAACCTGGCCCCATCCTACCTGGCTGACCTCCTCTCAAGACACACTCCCAGCCGCAACCTCCCCTCTGCTGGTACCAACCTCCTGACCCCCCCCCCCCCCCCCCATCCGGACCAAATTCAGATCCTGGGGGGACAGGGCCTTCTCCATCGCTGCTCCCACCCTCTGGAACTCACTACCTCACACCATCAGAGACTCCTCCTCACTCACCACATTCAAAACATCACTCAAGACCCACCTGTTCAACACTGCATTCAACATTTAACCCACAGCATTTAACCCCTGACTATCTCTTCTCCTTCTCCTTCCTTTTGCTTTGATTATTTACCTATTGATTTTTGTCTTTTTGCACTTGTTTTTTGTACTCTGTCAAAGCGACTTTGGGCTTCTTGAAAAGCGCTATATAAAATAAATGTATTATTATTATTAAACTCACTCACCAAGTCATAAATATTGAATAAACAGGTGCAGATAATTCTTAATTACAGAAAACAATGACAGAAGGGTTATCCATTCCCATGCATGCACACACTTGCACTGGAATGTCGGGCATGTTGCAGAGTTGAACAGAAAGCTCTGTGAGGATAGACAAGTGACTGAAGTACTTCCTGATGTAGTGGAGATCAGTTGGCGAGTGAGTGGGTACAAAGCCAGAGAGTGGAGAAGAGTGAGTGAGTGGAGTTGCAGCAAAGGGGCAATAATAAGTGTAGAATCACACCAATGGAGGCATGAAATAGCTCAGGAGTGGAAGTCTCTGGCCCAGAGCAGATACAGTCATGTGAAAAAGTAAGGTCACCCCATGTAGTTTTCACTTTTTCAACATATTTCAACATACAGCTATTTGATCTTCATTTCAACAATATTGACAGATAAAGGTGATATAATAAAACAAATATCATGAAATATTTACATGATGTAGTCCATTGTATAATTTCGATAAACATAAATGCAAATTTCGCATGTGGAAAAAGTAAGTTCACCCTTGGCTCCAATAGGTGGTTTTGCCCCCTTTGGCAAAACCTCAAGAAGGAAACAACCTCAAGTAGGCGTTTCTTACAACTGTCTACCAGTCTCTGACATCGACTGGGAGAAATTTTTGCCCACTCCTCCATGCAGAATGCTTTCAGCTGTGCGATGTTTGAGGGGTTTCTTGCATGCACAGCTCATTTCAAATCCCCCCACAACATCTCGATGGGATTTAGATCCGGGCTTTGACTTGGCCATTCCAGAACCCTCCATTTCTTTCTTTTCAGCCATTCCTTGGTGGATTTACTGGTATGTTTAGGGTCATTGTCATGTTGCAAGGTCCACGTTCGGTTGAGCTTCAACTTTCCGACAGATGGCCTCACATTATCCTCAAGCACCCTCTGGTACAATGAAGAATTCATCTTGCATTATATGATGGTGAGCTGCCCAGGCCCTGATGCAGCAAAGCTGCCCCAAACCATAATATTTCCACCACCATGCTTTACAGTTGGTATCAGGTTCTTGTGGTCAAATGTGGTCTTTGGTTTTCGCCAAACATGTCTTCTGGTACTGTGGCCAAATAGCTCTAACTTTGACTCATCTGTCCAGAGCACATTGTTCCAGAAGTGCTGGTCTTTGCCTTGGTGTTAATTGGCAAACTTTAGTCTTGCCCTGATGTTATTTCTGGACAGCAACGGTTTCCTCCTGGCACACCTCCCATGTAGATCAAATTTGTGCAGCCTCTTTCTCATGATATACTCGTGCACTTTGACATCAACAGTGGCAAGAGCTACCTGGAGGTCCCGTGATGACATTCTGGGGTTCTTAGAGAGTTCTTTCAGCATCTTGCGGTCTGCTCTTGGGCTGAACTTGCTGGGGCGGCCTGGCCTGAACAAGTTGGCTGTTGTTTGGAATCTTCTCCACTTGTAGATGATCTTCCCGACAGTCGAATGATTGATTTCAAATTGTTTGGAGATCCTTTTAAATCCCTTCCCAGACTCGTAGGCATTTATAACCTTCTTTCTGAAGGCCTCAGAGAGCTCTTTTGATCTAGGCATGGTGACGCCGCACACTTCAACAACAAAGAGCAAACCAAACTAAATGTCTGAGGTTTAAATAAGACAGGTTCCTCCAAGATCCTCTCTAATGATGTTCTAATCATTTGCACCTGAGCTGGTGCACCTGATTCTAATTTTATGTATTTGAAGTAGTGATAAATGTAGGGGTGTACTTACTTTTTCCACATGCGAAATTTGCATTTATGTTTATTTAAATTATACAATGGACTACAAAATGTAAATGTTTCATGATATTTGTTATATTATATCACCTTTATCTATCAATATTGTTGAAATGAAGATCAAATAGCTGTATGTTGAAATATGTTGAAAAAGTCAAAACTTTACATGGGGTGTACTTACCTTTTCACGTGACTGTATGTGCCGCTAGTTGTGACAGCTTGCTGGGCCTCATCATCTTGTAGACCATCTTCTGTTTCATCGCTGTGGTGCGGCTATTCCATTCTGTCCTGTTATTTCCCTGTCATTACCACCTACTCTGTGAACACCACCTGCTTGACTGATCTGCACATCACGTATCTGGCATAGATTTCTGTTTTACATTCAAAGAGGTGGTTCAACAGCCGGCTGTGGTATAGATGCAGAATTTTGCAGCTGCACAGTAAATACCAATGACAAGGAGCCACCACGGTTTCACACCAGATGGAGCAGAATGTTCATTGTATGAATATTAGCAGATACTGAAACACAAATAAATCAATTGTAGCACAGAATCCTGCGTCCACTGCACACATTTAACAGTCGGAGCTGCAATATATACACAGGAGTGGTACCACTGCCTAAATATTGACACAAAGGAGGAGGTGTAGGCTTGGCTGTCCACGGGAACTGCATGGAGAGGACAGGAAACTTGTTGGGCCACACTGGTGACCTTAACAGCTTCACTGCATGCCATATATAGGAGGGGTGGGGGCCCGGGTGGGTGGATTTGCGGATAGCCGTGCCTTGCCTTGCTTAACAGGGCATTTTTTGTGCACTAAGCAGGAGATTTTGCAGTTGCATTTAATTTTGTCTGTTCGCTGGGTTTGGAGTGAGGTCCATTGCTCTTGCTGTTTTGATCTGCCTTCCCAGTGAAAATAGTGTGAAATGGGGGAGAATAATGAAATTATAGAGGGGTGAAGAACACAGACATGAAGAGTAAGGAGTGGGGGGGGGGGGGGGGGGGGGTAAAATAATAATGATGAAGGGTAAAAACGATGAGTATAATAGAGGGAAGGTGATGAGGGAGTGCAGACGAGGTGCGTTCATTTTACACGGTATGTGTCTGCGAAGTTTGCAAGACCAACAATTTCACATTTTTCAGATCAAATATGCAATTGATTGTATTTTGGTTGTTTTTTCAATCTTCTTTTGAAACATAACGGCTTGGTTTCTCCAGTATAACAAATTTATTTTGCATTGAGCAGATAAAATTGATGAGGTGAAATATAATAGCAATGGAGAATACAAATCTTGTTAATTTTACTGAAAAAAACATTTAAGTTTAAAAAAAGGAAATCCTATTTTTTTTCACCAATGTTCTAAATCTGCTACAAAAGCACAGCAATACCTGCAGAGGTTGACAACACAAAGACGCTTGTCGAGGAAATTCCAGGAGTCGTTGAAGTTGTCGTTAAAGCTGCGATTTCTGTAAATTAAACACAAAATTATGACTTGCTTATCTATAGAGGGGGGGGATATAATTTTAGATAGATATATAGTACGGGCATATATATAGTACGGGCATGCCCTAGTTAATAATAATAGATTTAATCTGAACTATCACTGCTCAGGTAATCTCTCCTGTAATCGGTAATGATAAAAACCACAAAACGGCAGTTTTCAAGAGCAGTATCTTAAGTTTAAGTCTTGAACAAGATATCTCAAAAACAGGATTTGTTTGTGAACAGGTATCTCAAAAGGTTGTCCACGGATTGGGACGAAATTTCGAAGAGAGGTTGGGTATGTGACATGGACGAAATTATTAGATTTTGGTGAAGATCCGGATCCGGATATGGATCCAATAATTTTTTTAAGTGATTCTTTGCCATTGAGAGATTGGGCTAAAACCGCTATATACCATGATATCTCTAAAAGTTACTGACGGATTCAGACAAAACGTTTTACACTCGTTGTGTGTGTGACAAGGGCGAAACTATTCAATTTTGGTGAAGATCTGAATGCAGATCCAGATACGAGAATTTTAAAATATACAAGTGATTCTTCACTATTGAGTGATTGGGCCAAATACGATGTAGAGCACAATATTTCAAAAAGTTGTGGATGACTGAAGAGAAAACTCGGTGGATGAGTTGATTAGGTGGCAAGAAGAAGCAGATTAGATTTTAGTTCAGATCCGAATCCAGATCCGGCCTATCAGTGGGATACAAAACCTAAACTGTTCAGTCTAGTAGAAGTATGCTCTCCACCGCGTGCTGTTCTAGTTAAATAGGATTTTGTGAAATACATGTTTGTTGGATTGAACAGGAATTTCTTCCTTACCCACACAGCTGCTATTGATTCGGTCATAGCCATCTTCACAGTCACATTGGTACAGGCCGATGGTGTTTGTGCAAATTTCGTTCTTCCCTTTGCAGAATGAGGTTCCAGGTTTGCATTCATCTATGTCTGAGAGACAAGAACAGGTTAGTGGACACATTGGTATAAACCATTTATAGTTTAATTTGTTACTGTTGTACAAGACAATCAAACTTACATTTTTAACAAATACCTCTCCTTGTGATTTGTTAAAGTTTTTGTTCATACACTACATGACCAAAAGTATGCGGATACCCCTTCTAATTTGTGGATTCGGCTGTTTCAGCTGCACTCATTGCTGACAGGTATACATAATCAATCACACAGCCATGCAATCTCCATAGACAAACATTGGCAGTCGAATGGGCCATACTGAAGAGCTCAGTGACGTTCAACGTGGCACCGTCATAGAATGCCACCTTTCGAACAAGTCAGTTCGTCAAATTTCTGCCCTATACGAGCTGCCCCAGTCTACTGTAAGTGCTGTTATTGTGAAGTGGAAACGTCTAGGAGCAACAACAGCTCAGCCGCGAAGTCGTAGACCTCACACAAGCTCACAGAATGGGACTGCCGAGTGCTGAAGCGGGTAGTGTGTAAAAATTGTCCGTCCTCGGTTGCAACACTCACTACCGAGTTCCAAACTGCCTCAGGAAGCATCGTCAGCACAACAACTGTTCGTCGGGAGCTTCAGGAAATGGGTTTCCATGGCCGAGCAGCCGCACACAAGCCTAAGATCACCATGCGCAATGCCAGTCGTCGGCTGGAGTGGTGTAAAGCTCGCCGCCATTGGACTCTGGAGTAGTGGAAACGCATTCTCTGGAGTGATGAATCAGGCTTCACCATTTCGCAGTCTGAAGGACAAATCTGGGTTTAGCGGATGCCAGGAGAACGCTACCGGCCCAAATGCATAGTGCCAAATGTAAAGTTTGTTGGAGAAGGAATAATGGTCTGGGGCTGTTTTTCATGGTTCGGGCTAGACCCCTTAGTTCCAGTGAAGGGAAATCTTAGTGCTACAGCATACAATGACATTCTAGACGATTGTGTCCTTCCAACTTTTTGGCAACAGTTTGGGGAAGGCCCTTTCCTGTTTCAGCTTGACAATGCCCCCATGCACAAAGGGAGGTCCATACAGAAATGGTTTGTCGAGATCGGTGTGGAAGAACTTGCATGGCTTGCACAGAGCCCTGACATGAAACCCAACGGACACTTTTGGGATGAATTGGAATGCCGACTGCGAACCAGGCCAAATCGCCCAACATCAGTGCCTGACCTCACGAATGCTGTTGTGGCTGAATGGAAGCAAATCCCCGCAGCAATGTTCCAACATGTGGTGGAAAGCCTTCACAGAAGAGTGAAGGCTGTTAACGCAGCAAAGGGGGGGGGGGGGGGGGGGACCAACTCTATATGAATGCCCATGATTTTGGAATGAGATGTTCGATGTAGGGGTGTCCACATACTTTTGGTCATGTCGTGTATCTGTTTGTACCTGAAGAGACTTCAAGTCTGAGCTGGAAACAAGTAAATGTGCAATTTCTCTCTTGAACACACAATATGTTCCTCTTGCCTTCTTATCTCACTTTTCTAAGAGCCTCAATCTTCAACAGAAAACATTTATTCCATCACTTTTATACTTAGTCATTTTGTTCATGACTATATAATGCATGAAATGTGTGTCAATTCTTCGTTTTGGACGAGAGGAAATCCGGACATTTTTAATATGGCAATTTCAATAGCACAATTTAGAGAGGGATGCTGAGTTGAGAATGTAATCGAAAACAAAGAGATGATACTTGAGGTCCCCCGTATTTTGGGTGGGATGAGAAATACATCTATTTAATATTAAAAGCTAAATCTTGAACTGTTTTTGAAATAGCGTACACAAGCCAAGTTACTGAGATGGTTGCTTGTGGCAACATAATTTAAGCAATCACAGACATGATCTAATCAGGTTGGGATAATGTCATGAGGAATAGATGATTGGTCGGTTGGTCGGACAGAGCTCATTTTAATGTCCGTCTCCGACCTTGTCTGAGGGGCAGTGGACAAAAGTCAGAAGGAAGACAGCGTCGTTAGAATGGAGGGGACGAAAAAGGTAGAGGAGATTGAGAGGCTAGAGAAGGAAAGGGGATGGAGTGGAGTTGAGAAATATATTTCAAAATCCTGCCAAGTTAATGTTGTTTCGTGAACACCAAGATGAGAAAAAAAATTACCCAAACTTCTGCTTTCTTAAGCAATGCAAGTTTGACCTTATTCCCTCCTCACCCCTCCCACCCCCAACCACCCCCCCCCCCCCATCCAATCGTCCCTTTTCCCAAGTATTGCTGAAAACCTTACCTTGACATTTTCCTGCAGAAACGTTTTCATATCCAGTGCGACATCTGCACAGGTAATTTCCAATTACATTTACACACAACGTGGTGTTCGGATCACAATTGTTGGTGCTGCTGCTTTCACATTCATCAATATCTATGCAAACAAATCCATTGCCAGTAAATCCTTCCTTGCAGGTACAGTTATGGCCACCATCCGTATTGGAACAGGTTGCATTGGAATGACAATCATTGTTTCCGTCGCATTCATCCACATCTGTGAAACATGAAAGGGAAACTTTTCATAATAATAGCAGAACATTTTAACTTCCTGAATTTAGTTATTTTAAAATGAAAGATACAGACAGCATTTTCTTGTGGCATCTTAAATGCACCAACCAGGATTTTCATTGCATGCTAAAAACATTACATTTTCAGGCTGATATAATAATTTGTTGAGCAACAACAGGGGATTGCACTGACATTCGGGTTGTAAGTATAACAAGGAATAAGAAGGAAATTATATGCAGGAGGAGGCCATTTGGCCCATCGTGTCTGTGCCACACCAACACCAGATTAAATAAATCCATCAAAACTCCAATTAATTGGGGTAATGGGAATAGAAGTGGGGGATGAGAAAAGTGGGGCAGGGCTCACGGATATCACAACGGTGTGAAAAAATGGGGAAAATGTATTTTGTGTTTTTTTTTTTTGCTCTTTTGTGGGGGAAGGTAGTTTTTGGGTAAAGATTATACAACAATGACCAGACACACTCTCCATTATTGAGACCCTCTCACGGACATCAGACTCAGTACAGATGAACACAATCACCAGATCCATGATACAAAATCTACTTTCAAATCCTGGCAATATACAATACAATACAATGTCTCCTGGCTTACAATACCTCTATCTGCAATGCATTGAGGTACCTAAGTCCAATTTGAACCTTTCTACTCTTTCTGCTGCGATTACCTTTCCAGACAGACCATGCATTAACCACTCTCTGAGTGAAAACCCTGGCCTTAACACTGTCTTAACTCTCCTCTTCCTTACTCCCAGGTCCTATCACTGTCTATTTTGCTGAATAATTATTCTGCACTTATTTTGGTGATACTCTTCATTATCTCAAAACATTTCCATCATATCCCCTCATAACCACTTCCTTTCTGATGTATAAAGTCTTGTCTCCTTCATCAGCTTCCAATAGCTGAATCTAACTCAAGGCAGAATCAATCTAGCAGCCATATGCTGAACCCCATCTTTGGCAACTATGTCCTTCCTGAGATGTGGTAACCAAAACTGCACAAAGCATTGCAAATGAGTACTCAATAAATTCCTGCACAGTATTAAAACTACCTCCTTTGATGCATATTAATTTATCCCCCAATGAATACAACCAAAACAGGGCTGAACAGTTTACATGTGGTATTCCAATGACAGGCCGGATCTGCATCTGTACCTTACACAAAATCTAATCATCTGGTTCTTGTCACCTACCCAAATCATCCACCAAGGTTTGACAGAACTCGTCCACAACTTTTTTAAATGTCAAAATGTCATGCGATATGTCGTTTTGGCCCAATCTCTCAATGGTGAAGAATCGCTTAAAAAACTCTCCGATTCGGATCTTCACTAAACTGGAATCAATTCTTCCTTGTCACATACCCAACCTGTCCACCAAGTTTCGTTCCAATCCTTCCATAACGTTTTGAGATATCGTGCTATATATTTGTTTTTGGCCCGACCTCACAATGTAGAAAAACCACTTTAAAATTCTCTGATCCGGATCCGGGTTCGAATCTTCACCAAATTTAAAATAATCATTTTCTGTCACACATCCATCCCGTCCACCAAGTTTAGTCCAAATCCGTCCATTTTTTTTTGAGTTATGGGTGGTGCCATCTTCCGGGCCATCTCGTCTTGCAGGGCAGCCATTCCTTGAGTGTTCAGTCCTCTTCAGGGCACTGCAGTTTATTTAATACTGTGGTCTGCAGTTAATGGTCAAACGGCCCATGTTAAATGTATTTTATCAGTGTGCAGTGCTTTCTTAGTGCCCAAGTCCTCCACCTGGCCTCACCTGTACATCAAGTTTTACACAACAGAACCTTATCCTATTCTGTTCGGTTTACAGTCCTCGCTTTCTCAGTGCACATTTTACCATGCAACTTATTGCTGACAAATCCATGATACATGAGTAAACCTAACCTACTCGATACATGGTTCATACTATTCTCAGCACAATGAGCTATGCATCCCCCAGACCTTCTTTCCACAAAACAATATCATTTCAAAAGCCAATCGTTAAATGTGCCGGGGCAATTCTATTTATGACAGGGATTTTGTTTATTTTATAAAAAGCTGACTATATGGATTTGTATTAGAGAAAAACTCACCCATGCAGGGATCTCCTTCGTAGCCTCTCTCACATGAGCAATTATAAGAACCGATCACGTTCAGGCATGTTGAGTGATTTCCACAGACCTTTTGAGTTGTACATTCATCAATATCTGATATAGAAGAAATTTAGAACAAAAGTATGAAACTCATATCATCACATTGTCCAAAATTAAATAATAAAAAACAAAACATGAAGAAATGTCTTCAGACAGAATGCAATGATTAAACAATACAAAACCATCTCAGACAATCACATCTGTCCCATAAAATCTATTTGGATATAAAATGATTATTGAGAGAAATTATTAAATCTCTCTTGTATAATAATTTATTAATTGTTTCAATGTGTGTCGCAGTCTTTTCATGGGGCAAGTTATTCAGGGTAAACAGTGGAGGCATCACAAAAGCTCCCAACTGGGAGTAACAGATTACTATTAAAATTAATCTGATCAAGATCGAGTTAAAATAATTCAGCACAGGAATCAAACCAACACACCTTGGCAGGAAATATCACCGTTTCCGACAAATCCTTCCCGGCAGGTGCAGTTGTAGGTTCCATTCAGGTTCAAGCAATCGGAATTGTTCACACACACAGTTGAATTGTCACATTCATTAATATCTATTGGAAAAAGAAAACAAAGTTTATAAAGCAGTCATATATATTTCAGACTTGAAGAACATGCAGTAAATTAAATGTTGTTGTCCACAGAAGCTGAAGAACGTTCGAGGAGATGATCGCAGTAATTCTGGAAATCCCGATCACGATCTCACATGCACTATTTTTACCCCTGATTTCAATGATTAATCTTTGTTTTTAAACCAACATATTAATTGTTTAATTTGGATGTTTTAGGTTTACATTAAGGTGGTATAATTGCACAGTTTTACAATGTTACTCCAGAGACAATTGTCAGTATGTTGTTCTATCACATTATTTCATATGTACATCAGTTTGACTCATTATTCACCGACTTTGAATCAGCAGAAATTACTGGTTTGTTCTGAATCACAAGATTAACCTGTGCTGGAGAATCATTCTTTCTGGATTCAACGTTCACTTTGAGGCTTTTGCATCTGAGGAGCTCATTTAGCCTCGTCCATTACCAAGGGTCAGGAGAGGATATTGAAATAGGTCTTTTTGACAGTCAATATGTGAGTGCACATGCAGATCTACTTTCATTTACATTGTTCACTTCCAATTATAATATAATCTATATGCCCCATTGAGGCTCTGCCATTGAGTCAATGTCCCGTCTTGTTAATGAAAAAGCTTGTGCCCATTCTTGATTTTTCAGTGACCACAAGACAAGAAGTTTGAGTGTAAAGGGAGCAAACGTAAACCGGACACGACATGCTGGAACGATCATGTGATGTCTCAATTAGTAAAGCGTGTTGAAGCAAGATTGCTTGAGTTCCAAAAAAGGATGTTACATTTATACGATCCATGCATGTATTAAACATGTCAAAATATTGTGCTCATGAAGCATGAAGAAAATAAAGCAAAGAAAAAGAATACAAGACAACCAAAAATTATGAAGGTATTCGGAAAATATAGAGATTTCTTACATTGATGTAAGGTTTGTAATAGTACGTAATGGACAAATGCATGCACCCGAAGGAAATTAAACTGGGAAACCCACCCAACCCAAAGCAACAACAACCCAAGTTACGCAGGATAATAGATGCGAATGCAAGCACAACAACCCAAGTTTATGAGAATAACTCTAGTCCCCTGCACAATTGTTACGATCACAAACTATGGGTGGTATTCATACTGGAGCAGCAGCCACACACATATTGAGGCAAAAAAATCAGATATTTTTGTACAAATATATTATCGAGAAATAAGAGGATCAAAGTTTTAAGAATAGAGCTCTCTCCAATGATAAACATTGTATTTGGCACTTTGCTATATGGCAGCCAAAAAATATTGTCTCTTGTGTGGAACACAACATCACACATGATGATGGTTCAAAACCAGGAACTCTACACTTTTGGTTAGAAAGGCAGATTAATACCCATGAATTGTTTCCTGCTTTAATTGACGTTCTCAACATCAACCTGGCTACAAGTGAGATAAAGAGAGTGGAACAGTCACCGTTTTTGTAATTATACAGACAAGGTTAGTGATGAGTATAAACAAATGTCCAGGTGAAATTTGAACTGAATGAAATCTCTTCTCCTGTGACACACATTAAAACTGTCAAACCAGCATTCACATGAAAAATATTGTGCACCATTCCATTCAACTTACCATATATTTTTAAACTGCAATGTACCATTTCCTCCATTCATAAAAGCAATTGCCTACCTTCACATTTGTTGGAGTCAGACGCTGAAACATTGTAGCCAGAATTGCAGCTGCAGTTGTAACCACCATAAATGTCGATGCAATTCTGCTCACATGGGTTGTTCTTGCAATCATCATCATCTGCAGGATCATAACAATTTGTTTATTTTCTTTTACCTTTCTTTGTGATTTGCTTCACATATTGCGCGGCATAAACATGGCTATTCCATAACCCGAACCTCATTGGAATCAGAAAGCTTTGCAGACTTATGGATCGTTTTCTTGGAAGCCGTGTACCAGGTATTTTCTTGGAAGCCATGACACAGAGAACAAAGTTACAAAAGCACCGTACAGTGTGCTTCAAAGAAAATAGATAACAAGATCATAGCCGGACCAGGAACATAAATTATAGCAAGGGTTATTTGGCTTATTATAATCACTAGTGAGGTACCCGTGCTATGCACGGGTGGGAGGCCAGAAGCAAACAGACAATGCAGAAACGGCAAATGCTAAAGCATGAAACCAATAAATTCCACATTCCTGTCGCACCTTCAGTCGCACGTCAGACAGGGACAGCAAGTTCGTGAAGGACTTCCATAAAAAACGTACCAGTTCGCAAACAAACGGGTACGTTTGTTTCATACCCAGTCAATGGCAAATCTGTATATGGCGATCCGCTAATTTATCGTTTAGAAAGTAGAAACCATCACGGAATTTCGTCATTCACTTGAACTCGATATCTCTTTTTTCATTCCAAACAGCATAACTCCAATCACAAATATACATTAATATAATAAACCTTTAACAACATTTGTGACATAAACAAATATTTAAATCCTGATGTGAAGTTCTGTAATGTTGGGTGAATACAATGACGAATTCAAAATCGCAATTGTTTTCACTCAATTCCAATCATCAATCAATTCCAATCATCATCAATCAATTCCAAAAATTAACAAAACGATTAACAGGATTAACGTTGAACGATTTAACATTACTGTAGTGAAATCGTATTCGTACTGAACCCGGGGTGATGCTCGCTGCTCGTTGACACCGCTAGGGGCGTGACTATAAGACCCGCTGCTGCGGACGGTGCTCCGAGACTTCTCCTGTGACACGTTACATCTGGTAGACTCGCTAACGGTACGCCAGCATAGAATATCCAGCTTGCTTGCATTGAATGTTATGAATGGTCCCATGTGATGTCACATCGTATACTTATTGTATTTCCTGCATTACAGGATGATGTTATGATCTAAATGGAATTAAACCACCCGTTGGACTAAAGTTGTGTGGACCTGATTGGTTTTCCACAACACTTAATTCCATTTAGATCTACCGACATGGCTGGCAACAAGACGCTGGCGGTTGCCGTCTTCTGCGCCGACCCGCAAGCCCCGGATGGTGGCTTGCAACTGAAGCACTGGCTCAGAACATTGGAGAATCATTTTGACGAGCCTGAGACCGCGCCGACGGCTGCCGCGAAGCTAGCATCACTTCATTCAAAAATCGACTACAGGGTGTACAACTCCATCGCTCAATGCGCGACGTATGACCTCTCGATCGCGGAGCTCAAACGGCTGTACATAAAGGAAAAAAGCCCGGTGTATGCACGATATTTGCTGCAAACGCGACGTCAGCAACCCAACGGGGCGATGGACCACTACGCCCAGGAGCTCCGGCAGCTCTTGCTGGACAGCACCAGGGAGCCACGGACTCCCGCGCAGTCTCAGGATGATCTTCTTTTAGATGCCTTCATTGCTGGGGTCTCCTCCCAGGAACTAAGGCTCAAGCTCTTAGAGAAGACCGACCTGACCTTCGCTACGGCACTCGAGCAAGGGAAAGTATACACCGAAGCGCGGATGCAATCGAACACCTATGATCGCACGCGCCTCTTGGCGGGCACTACACTACACGCCCGGCCGGAGAGTGCTACCGCCGAGGACGCGGACCCGCTCGCGGAACTCCGGGATGCTCCGGAGGAAGACCCAGTCCTGACGGCTGCCATTACGACCAGACCCAAGGCCTTACGCGGGGCCGCATGCTTTTTCTGTGGGGGGCCACGCCATGCCCGGCCCGTGTGTCCGGCACGAGACGCTATATGCCATTTGTGCTCGCAAAAAGGACATTACGCGAGAGTGTGCAGGAAAACGGCACGCGGCTCTCGGCTCATTGAATCGCGCGGTCGCGGTCGCGTGGGCGCGGCGACCTTGAATGGGCTCATTGCGGAGCCTGCGAGCCGAGCCCGAAACCCGGCGCCTTACCCGACTTCGAAGGGGAGGGCCCCTCTCTGCGGGCCCCTGGGCGCTCAGACGTCCTTGGCGGGCGTCACCGGACAGCCACCACAGTCTCATCCTCAATCGGGCACGAAGTTCGTGTCCTTGACCAAACTCCGGGCCACACAAGGGGCTTTGAAGCCTCGCCAAGCCCCAGCGGAACGTTCTCCTCGTGTCGTCCACGAGCTAACGGTGGCCCTCACCCCGGAAAAGGCGATTTCGAATACTACGGAGGCCTTTTTCTGCCAAAAGTGTCAAAAGGCGATTTCGAATACTACGGAGGCCTTTTTCTGCCAAAAGTGTCAAAAGGCGATTTCAAATACTACGGAGGCCTTTTCCCGTCAGAATTGTCAGATTTTGAATCGCGAAACACCAGAATGCTTGGGAAAGCCCTCTGATGGCGTTAATGGATTCCCCATGGTCAACGCAGACTCCGGCCACGACCGCAAAACTGCTGCTGGCATAGGATCCACCCGCGAGGCTTGTCCAACCCATTCGGGGGGCTCAGTCCCACTCCCAGCAGCCTTGTCTGGCCTGGCTCAAGCCCTTATTCCCCTCATGGTCGAAGGCCATTGTGTTCGGGCCTTGGTGGATACAGCGTCTACGGATAGTTTTATCGACCAGCGACTTGTGCTCAGGCATGGATGGCGGATCTGGAGGTCTACGAGACGGATCTTCATGGCTTCCCAGGGGCTTCGACTCAGCACGAAGGGGGAATGCCGATTGAAACTCGTGCTAAAGGGACGGGTTTTCCCTGATGTACACCTTATGGTTTTACCCGCATTATGTGCTGATATTCTGTTAGGACACGATTTTCTTAAGCTGCATGGACGTCTGGTAATGGAGTTTGGTGGGCCTGACACGCTTGTTGTGGGGGCGGACGACGCGCTTGCGGTGTGCGCCCTAGCGCAAATGGACGTCCAGCCGCTTTCGCTGTTCCCCAATCTAACCTCCGACTGCACCCCTGTCGCGGTGAAATCACGGCGCTACTCTCGCGCAGACATGCAATTCATTGCGGACGAAACGGCTCAGCTCTTGAAAGACGGCATCATAGAACCTAGTAGGTCGCCGTGACGCGCCCAGGTTTTGGTGGTGCGCAGCGAGGCCCATCGCAGATGCATGGTAATCGACTATTCCCAAACGATTAACCGCTTTACACAGCTGGATGCCTACCCCCTTCCGGGGATGGACGCGCTGGTGCAACAGGTGTCCCAGTATTCGGTCTATAGCACTCTCGATCTCCGTAGTGCATACCACCAGATCCCTATCTCTAGGGCGGATCGTATCTATACCGCATTTGAGTCGGGGCAGCGGTTGTACCAATTTACGCGATTGCCTTTTGGGGTAACGAACGGGGTCGCTTGTTTCCAGAGGGCCATGGATGACCTCGTTGCGCGGGAGCACTTAACCGATGTTTTCGTCTACCTCGATAATCTTACGGTTTGTGGATATGACCAAGGGCACCATGATGCTAATCTGAAGCGCTTCCTTGAGGTCGCGCAGAGGTATCACTTAACTATGAACGAGGATAAGTGCCAATACTCCCTACGCACGATAGATCTTCTGGGGTACACCGTGACCCATGGCTCTGTCGCTCCGGATAAGGAGCGTCTGCGACCTTTGCTCGACATGGCCCCTCCCTGTGATCGGGCGTCCCTGAAGCGCGACCTTGGGCTGTTCGCCCATTACTCCAAATGGGTGCAAAGTTTCTCCGCGAAACTTCGCCCCCTCGTGGCCTGCGACACCTTCCCACTGAGTCCGGCCGCATTGGCGGCCTTTGAAGGCCTTAAGGCCGACATCGCCCAAGCCGCCGTGGCGACAATCGACGAGAGCGGCTCTTTCGTCCTCGAAAGTGACGCCTCGGATCAGGCCATCGCGGCGACCCTCTCCCAAGGGGTGCGTCCCTTGGCTTTCTTTTCACGGACTCTTACCACCGCTGAGCGGAGACACTCGTCCGTTGAAAAGGAAGCGTATGCGATCGTCGAGTCTATTCGGCGATGGCGCCCGTACTTACTCGGGCGGAGCTTCCAAATCATCACGGACCAGCAAAGCGTTGCGTTCATGTACGACACCTTACACGCCCAGCGCATTAAGAATGAGAAAATCACTCGCTGGCGTATCAAACTCGCCGACTTCTGTTACACCATCAAATATCGCCCGGGGAAGGATAACCGGGCCGCCGATGCCTTATCACGACCGGCTACATGCGCGGGTATCACCTCTTTGGAGGGCCTACGGGTGCTGCATGCCACTGCGGGCCATCCCGGCGTAACACGTTTTGCTCATTTTGTGCGGTGTGGCAATCTCCCATACTCGATTGACGATATCCGCCGTATCTGTCGCGACTGCGCTATCTGCGCGGAAATCAAACCGCGTTTCTATACCCCTCCCATGGGGACTCTGGTTAAGGCTACGCGACCGTGGGAACGCTTGGCGATGGATTTCAAGGGCCCATTGCCGGTGTCGAGCGGCTCTCACTATCTGCTCACTATCGTCGATTAGTACTCGCGATTCCCCTTTGCTTATACGTGCACAGACATGACTGCTGCCACGGTGATGCGATGCTTACAGAACTTGTTCTCAATGTTCGGTTACCCGGCCTATGTCCATACCGACCGGGGTGCGGTCTTCTTGTCTCAGGAGGTGCGCGGCTATCTGCTCCAAAATAACATTGCTTCTAGTTACACCACGCCATACAGACCCCAGGCTAATGGGCAGATCGAACGCTTCAACGGGATTATCTGGAGGGCCGTCATGCTCAACCTACGGACCCTCGGCTGGGGCCTCGATAAATGGGCTTGGTCGCTACCTGCGGCGTTGAACTCGATCAGGGCTCTCCTGTGTACGGCAACCAACCAAACTCCCCACGAGCGACTTTTCCACCACCCCAGGAGCACGGGGTGTATACGGTCTTTGCCCAGTTGGCTCGCTGGGCCCGGGCCGGCCTACCTTAAACGGGCGGTTCGCGCGAGCAAGTACGACCCCCTAGTGGACAAAGTGCAGATTCTCCAGGCTAATCCTGAGCATGCTCGTGTGATGACGACTGATGGCCGTGAGACTACTGTCTCCGTCCGTCACCTTGCCCCAAGCGGGGTCGCCGACCTGAGTAGGGAATCGGACGAACCGATCGAACCCATCTATGAGACTATGGCCTCTCCCGACGCTCCCATCGCCGAAAGTCTACCGACCCTTCCCTCGCCGCGTCTACCTGGGCCCGACGACTTGGAGTTACCCCCTTCGTCACCTGACCCTGATGGCGCCTCCGACGCCGGGGACACAGGGATACGTGATGCCGTACCCGGGGAATTTCGGACGCGTGCTGGCAGAGAAATTCGCCGCCCGGCCCGATACGGTTGGGTCGACTGATGTTCCGCACCCTGTTCGTGCTGACGCTCACTCGCTTTTAGCCGCACTGCCGTATAATTCTGACGGGGGGGAGAATGTAGTGAAATCGTATTCGTACTGAACCCGGGGTGATGCTCACTGCTTGTTGACACCGCTAGGGGTGTGACTATAAGACCCGCTGCTGCGGACGGTGCTCCGAGACTTCTCCTGTGACACGTTACATCTGGTAGACTCGCTAACGGTACGCCAGCATAGAATATCCAGCTTGCTTGCATTGAATGTTATGAATGGTCCCATGTGATGTCACATCGTATACTTATTGTATTTCCTGCATTACAGGATGATGTTATGATCTAAATGGAATTAAACCACCCGTTGGACTAAAGTTGTGTGGACCTGATTGGTTTTCTACAACAATTACGATGGAATGATGGTTGTATTTGGATATTATCAAACCCGCGCATTGCCGTCATCTGTCCACTTCCACATTGGCGGCAGGTTCATAATTCTCATCAAAATCAAAACAGTATTTGTAGAATTTCAATAAAAGCCAAATCACTGTTCATATCGGTAAATATTATTCCATTGTGTTTGGAAAAACTGGAAAATTGGAAAAAATGGAAAAACAATTGAGCCTATTTTACTCCAGGGGGTCCCAGGATTACCCACCCAAAATATTGTTGCGATCGGTTCAACCGTTTTTGCGGTACCTTCGAACGGACGGACAGACATTTGGTGAATTATAGTAACTAGGGCATGCCCGTACTATATCTATATCTAAAATTATATCCCCCCCCTCTATTTACATGAAATGGTTTGGTCCAAAGCGAACGGCTTGCGAGTACGGTGACAATCCCCCCCCTCTATTTACATGAAATGGTTTGGTCCAAAGCGAACGGCTTGCGAGTACGGTGACAATCCCCCCCCCTCTATTTACATGAAATGGTTTGGTCCAAAGCGAACAGCTTGCAGAGTTTGGTAAAGAAATCGCCATAGCGTGCACAAAGCGCAGGAAAGCGAAAGAATCGCAAATTAGTTTTAATTAGTTTTAAAACATAGTTTAACGCCAACATAGCGGCAACATAGTTTGCCAACGTGAAATAAATGAATACGCTCTCAAATGTGCCGTCCGAGGCAGAGTCTGTTCGCCACGTTCGGCACACGTGATAACTCGCTGCTCTCTGATTGGTTGAATCGTTTTTTGGACATAGCTCGGTAACTACTTGTCCGATTAATATGAAACCTTGAAAAGGCACATCCTCGGGTCCCCAGCAATATACCTGGCAAGTTTCAAGTATATCGGACCCGTGGTTGTCGAGAAACAGCGGTCACAGACAAACAAACAAACATACACACAGAGATTAGTGGAATTATAGATAGATATTGATAATATTGTTGCGGATATGGGATTTGGCCTCCATCCATATCCGCTTGTAAATATTCCCCTATTTCCCCAATACTCCCCAACTATCCCCAATCCCCCATTCCCTAGTCCCATTGTCTGTAAACAACACTCTGTAGCCCCGACCTTCCCCTTTTTCCCCCATTAAATGTCGTGCCCAGGTTCACCACATCTCACGTAGACAACTATAGGACATCTTGCTAGTTATTCTTAGTCTATGTCAGTTAAGGACTCGTTTCCATTAATTCTGACTCTTCGTTGCACCAGAATGTGATTGTATGGCACCAGTAGTGAGTTTAGGACCTCCCAATACCTCCCCACAACCTCATCTCCGCATCCTCCCATCATCTCATGGAACTACAACAACAACAACAACTACAACCACAGCGGGGGCGGCACGGCGGCGGTGCGGGGAGTGGGCGTCCTCACTCCAGCTTGGTTAGCCGCCATTGCCCATGTGCTCCGACGGGGTTACCACGAAGGGGCTGACTGTCAGCTCCTCGTCAAGGGCGGAGCCCGGTAACCCCCCCGCACCCAATAAGAAGCGGCGGGCCGATTCCATCTGGGGCGGAGCTAACGAGCCGAGGGTGTGTCACTCCCCGCTGGATATACGCAGCCACTTACCGGAGGTGACGTGAGATGCGCCCCCAGCTTGAGGAGAAACAGACGCCACCTCCAGCGCGACGATACCTCCCCGCATATCTGGACCGGACCGTGTGGATCCTGTCCCTGAGCCAAGGTGCACCTTGAGCCATCGATTCTGCCCTTCCTTGCCATCAATCCCTGTGTGAGTCAGTCTTGTCCCGTTTATCTGTGGTCTGTCAGGGCTAAGATAAGACCGTATTTAAGTGCCCACCTTTCTATGCTGTACCTCTTGTCAGTGTAATCTAAACGTTCTGCAAACCAATATTATAACCTCCTCCGGAGGTCTTGAGAACTGTACCCCTGGTGTCGTGTCATTTAACCCAGCCGTTGTGTCCTTTCCTTAATTGATTTAGCATAGCGTGATTTGGCCAACGTTCGAGTGGAATCGGGTAAACTGTGCAGACGCGGTCATACCAAACCGCTCGGTAAACTAACATCCAAAACCGCGTCTGTAACAATATAATCTTTATCAGATCGTTGGGTAACCTTTGATATGATAGAGTTTTCTATGGTGGTGTGGAAGGGAACTTCCACTTAACAAGATGACTCTCTGTTTTAATGTGCAGTGTTATCTCCTGCGGAATCCCAAATTAATACTTAAAACATAATGACATCTTCCAGATGAATTGTTCACCTCATCAGAACACTTATTATAAGTCTCTTGTAATATATTGATAATCATGAATGCATTGTATATTATAGACTGGGTTTCGAAAACCCAGTGAACTAATAATGGAGTAAAAGGAGAACAAGATTTGCAGGGGAATACTACGTCTTTAAAAAGTGAACTAATGCAATTCCCAGATGCAGGCAAAATTCCTTGATCACCAAGCCATAGTCTTATCTTCTTGCTTGTCTTTCCTGGCTTACAGGGAAACATTAACCAGACACAGTAGGGGCGTCATTGAACAGACATCACATGATTCAGTCTGGCTATGAATCCTATATAATCCAAGTGTTGAATTGCTTGGGTACAGATCTGTTGAAGACGTGTACACTATGTGCTTTCCGTTGTATCTCTGAAGTAAGTGTATACTGTTATATGAACGTATTTCCATGATATCCTTGAGTATGATCTGTCTCAAATAATAAATCTGAAGAATTGAATGAATTGCTTGGACATTGGATACCTTTAACTTTGAGGCGGTAAGGTGTATTATTGATGATTTTGTTGCATTTGATGAAGGTTGAAGTTTTTTTTGGGGGGGTTCCATTTTCATTGCAATTTCATTATCAAAGCATATCACTGAGAATGAGAATGTGTTCTTGGTTCAGGTTTTCCCTCACCTGTACTTGGAAGTAGTGTTGATGTTGGTTCGATGGGTGTTGTTGTGGATTCTGTGGGTGTTGGTGTGAATTCTGTGGGTGTTGGTGTGAATTCTGTGGGTGTTGGTGTGGATTCTGTGGGTGTTGGTGCAGATTCTGTGGATGTTGTTGGTACAGTTCCAATGCTTGTCTCTTATGTACAAAACAACCTTTTCATCATTGGTTGTGTTGTATCAGTCATAATTGTGTGAAGTTGTGTTTCTGCAAGGAATGTTGCTCGTTCTGACAGGGTGCATAATTCATGTCTCGTCGTGGTATCGGGCATTATTGGTGACTCGCAGAAGTACCCGGCGTTGCCGGGCGGGGGAGAGGGGGAGGAGGAGGGGAGAGGGGGAGGAGGAGGGGAGAGGTGGAAGGGGAGGGGAGGGGAACGGGAGGAAGCAGACAGGAGGGGAGGGAGGGGAGGGGGGAAAAGGGGAGGGAGGTGGAGGTGCAGGGAGAGGGGAGGGGAGAGGTGGAGGTGGAGGGGGAGGGGGGAAGAGGAGGGGAAGGGAGGGGGAAGGGAGGGGGAAGGGGAGGGCAGAAGGAGGGGGAAGGAGGGGGGAAGGAGGGTGGAAGGGGAGGAGCGGGGAGGGGGAGGAAGGGGACGGAAGGGGAGGGGGTGGGGGGAGGAGGAGGGAGGGACGTGAGCGAGTCTGGCGGCGAGGATGGACCATTACGTGATCGCTCTGCAAACAGCGAGCTGCTCCGGCACAGGCTGAGATTCAGTGTAAAATGTTCCTCGCTAAAATGCGCTCAGTTAAATATGAATAAAAAATATGGATCTCGTCATCGGAAGTCATTTTTAGATGGGCCATGTCCTTCCCAGGCCCAATGGCCGTGTATATGCCAAAAATGAAGTACGTGAGCGAGTCTGGCGGCGAGGATGGAACATCACGTGATCGCTCTGAGTGAATCAGGGAGCTGCTCTGGCACAGGCTGCGATTCAGTGTATAATGTTCCTCGCTAAAATGCGCGAAGTTAAATATGAATAAAAAATATGGATCTCGTTATCGGAGGTCATTATTAGGTAGGACACGTCCTTCCCAGGCCCAATGGCCATGTCTATGCCAAAAATCAAGTACGTGAGCCTCTCCATTTAGGAGTCTACAGGTAACACACACACACACACACACACACACACACACAAACTCTGTTTTATTTATATAGATTTTGTTACATTTGATGAAGGTTGAAGTATTTTTTTGGTTCCATTGTCATTGTAATTTCATTATCATAGCATATCACTGTGAATTATAATGTGCTCTTAGTTCAGGTTTTCTCTCACCTGTACTTGGAGGATGTGTTGTTATTGGTTCTAGCGGTGTTGGCGTGGAGTCTGTGGGTGTTGGTGTAGGTTCTGTGGATGTTGTTGGTACAGTTCCAGTGCTTGTCTCTTCTGCAGAAAACAACATTTTCATCATTGGTTTTGTTGTGATTATCAGTCATAATTGTGTGAAGTTGTTTGCTGCAAGGAATGTTGCTCGTTCAGACAGGGTGCATAATTCATGCCTCGTGGTGGTAAAGGGCATTATTGATGATTTTGTTACATTTGATGAAGGTTGAAGTTTTTTGGGGTTCCATTGTCATTGTAATTTCATTATCAAAGCATATCAATGGGAATTAGAATCTGTTCTTAATTCAAATTTTCCCTCACCTCTACTTGGAGGAGGTGTTGTTGTTGTTGGTTCTATGAGTGTCGGCGTGGAATCTGTGGATGTTGTTGGTACAGTTCCAGTGCTTGTCTCTTCTGCAGAAAACAACATTTTCATCATTGGTTGTGTTTTGATTGTCAGTCATAATTGTGTGAAGCTGTGTTGCTGCAAGGAATGATGCGAGATCTGACAGGGTGCATAATTCATGTATCGTGTTGGGAAAGGGCATTATCGATGATTTTGTCACATTTGATGAAGGTTGAAAGTTTGTTTTTGTTCCATTGTCATGGTAATATTCGTTATCAGAACATATCACTGAGAATTAGACTGTGTTCTTAGTTCAGGTTTTCCCTCACCTGTACTTGGAGGAAGTGTTGTTGTTGTTGGTTCTATGGGTGTCGGTGTGGAATCTGTGGATGTTGTTGGTCCAGTTCCAGTGCTTGTCTCTTCTGCAGAAAACAACATTTTCATCATTGGTTGTGTTGTGATTGTCAGTCATAATTACGTGAAGTTGTGTTGCTGCAAGGAATGTTGCTTGATCTGACAGGGTGCATAATTCATGTATCGTGGTGGTGAAGGGCATTATTGATGATTTTGTTACATTTGATGAAGCTCGAAGTTTTCTTTTTGTTCCATTGTCATGGTAATTTCGTGATCATAACACATCACTGTGAATTATAATCTGTTCTTAGTTCAGGTTTTCCCTCACCTGTACTTGGAGGAAGTGTTGTTGTTGGTTCTGTCTGTGTTGGTGTGGATTCTGTGGGTGTTGGTGTCGGTTCTGTGGATGTTGTTGGTTCAGTTCGAGTGCCTGTCTCTTCTGCAGAAAACAACATTTTCATCATTGTTTGTGTTGTGATTATCTATCCTCTATATATATAAAAGAAAGTTTTTGTTTGTTTGTTTGTTTGTTTGTTTGTCTGCACACGCTAATCTCCTGAATGGTGAAAGATAGGAGGAAACCTCGAAAACAAAAAATGTCGGGATGGGCCACGGGAAGGTTATAGGCTAGGTGGCGAGGCCGGTCGAGACCGCCTCGGCCGGCTGGACCCATTTCGCAATTAAAAGCTGAGCTGAATTATAGTAGTCAATCTTCTACAGCCGTGGGTAAAAGCTGAATTATAATAGTAAATTCATTCAAGAAGAACCCGGGCACAGCCGGTTGCATTCGGCTAGTCATTCAGAATTGTGCGTTTCTGCAAGGAATGTTGCGAGATCTGACAGGGTGCATAATTCATGTATCGTGGTGGTATAGGGCATTATTGATGATTTTGTTACATTTGACGATGGTTGAAGGTTTGTTTTTGTTCCATTGTCATGGTAATTTCGTTATCATAACACATCACTGTGAATTAGAATCTGTTCTTAGTTCAGGTTTTCCCTCACCTGTACTTGGAGGAAGTGTTGTTGTTGGTTCTGTCTGTGTTGGTGTGGATTCTGTGGGTGTCGGTGTGGATTCTGTGGATGTTGCTGGTGCAGTTCTAATGCTTGTCTCTTCTCAGAAAACAACATTTTCATCATTGTTTGTGTTGTGATTATCAGTCATAATTGTGTAAAGTTGTGTTGCTGCAAGGAATGTTGCCCGTTCCGACAGCATGCATAATTCATGCCTCGTGGTGGTAAAGGGCATTATTGATGATTTTCTTACATTTGATGAAGGTTGAAGTTTTTTGGGGGTTCCATTGTCATTGTAATTTCATTATCAAAGCATATCACTGGGAATTAGAATCTGTTCTTTATTCAAATTTTCCCTCACCTGTACTTGGAGGAGGTGTTGTTGTTGTTGGTTCTATGGGTGTCGGTGTGGAATCTGTGGATGTTGTTGGTACAGTTCCAGTGCTTGTCTCTTCTGCAGAAAACAACATTTTCATCATTGGTTGTGTTGTGATTATCTATCTTCTATACATATGAAAGAAAGTTTTTGTTTGTTTGTTTGTCTGCACGCGCTAATCTCCTGAACGGTGAAAGATAGGAGGAAACTTGTTAAACAACAAATGTCGGGACGGGCCGCAGGAAGGTTTTCAGCTAGGTGGCAAGACCGGTCGAGGCAGCTTCGACCGGGCTGGGCCCATTTCGCATTTAAAAGCGAAGCTGAATTATCGTAGTCAATCTTCTACAGCTGCGAGTAAAAGCTGAATTATAGCAGTAAATTCATTAAAAAAAGAACTAAAAATGTCGGGACGGGGCCCGGGAGGGTTAGAGGCTAGGTGGCAAGGCCGGTGGAGGCCGCCTCGGCCAGGCTGGGCCCATTTCCAATGAAAAGCTGAGCTGAATTATAGTAGTCAATCTTCTATGGCCGCGGGTAAAACCTGAATTATTGTAGTAAATTCATTCAAAAACAACCAAAAATGTCGGGACGGGCCCACGGAAGGTTATAGGCTCGGTGGTGAGCCCGGTTGAGGCCGCCTCGACCGGGCTGGGCCCATTTCGCAATTAAAAGCTGAGCTGAATTATAGTAGTCAATCTTCTACGGCCACAAGTAAAAGCTGAATTATAGCAGTAAATTCATTCAAAAAGAACCAGGGCAATGCCGGGTGCATTCGGCTAGTCAGTCATAATTGTGTGAAGTTGTGTTGCTGCAAGGAATGTTGCTCGTTCCGACAGGGTGCATAATTCATGCCTTGTGGTGGTAAAGGGTATTATTGATGATTTTGTTACATTTGATGAAGGTTGAAGTTTTTTGGAGGTTCCATTGTCATTGTAATTTCAGTATCAAAGCACACCACTGGGAATTAGAATCTGTTCTTAATTCAAATTTTTCCTCACCTGTACTTGGAGGAGGTGTTGTTGTTGTTGGTTCTATGGATGTCGGTGTGGATTCTGTGGGTGTTGGTGTGGATTCTGTGGGTGTTGGTGTGGATTCTGTGGGTGTTGGTGTGGGTTGTGTGGATGTTGGTGTCGGTTCTGTGGATGTTGTTGGTACAGTTCCAGTGCTTGTCTCTTATGTAGAAAACAACCTTTTCATCATTGGTTGCGTTGTGAGTATAAGTCATAATTGTGTGAAGTTGTGTTTCTGCAAGGAATGTTGCGAGATCTGACAGGGTGCATAATTCATGTCTCGTGGTGGTATAGGGCATTACTGGTGACTCGCAGAAGTACCCGGCGTTGCCTGGCGGGGGAGGGGGGAGGAGGAGATGAGGGGTGGAAGGGGAGGGGAGGGGAGGAAGGGGACGGGAAGGGAGGGAGGGGAGGGGGGAAGGGGAGGGAGGCAGAGGGGCAGGGCGAGGGGAGGGGAAGGGTGGAGGGGGAGGGGAGGGGGAAAGAGGAGGGGAAGGGAGGGGGGAAGGGAAGGGGGCGGGGGAGAATGGGGGGGAGGAGGGGAGGAGGGGGCAGGGGAGGGGAGGAGGGCGAAGGGGAGGGGATGAGGGGAAAGGGGAGGGGGAGGGGGGCAGGAGGAGGGAAGGAGGGTGGAAGGGGAGGAGCGGGGAGGGGGAGGAAGGGGACGGAAGGGGAGGGGGGAGGGAGGGGAGGGGGGAAGGGGAGGGAGGGACATGAGTGAGTCTGACGGCAAGGATGGAACATCACGTGATCGCTCTGAGCGAATCAGCGAGCTGCTATGGCACAGGCTGAGATTCAGTGTATGATGTTCCTCGCTGAAATGCGCTAAGTTAAATATGAATAAAAAATATGGATCTCGTCATCGGAGGTCATTTTTAGGTGGGCCATGTCCTTCCCAGGCCCAATGGCCATGTCTATGCCAAAAATCAAGTACGTGAGCCTCTCCGTTTAGGAGTCTATAGGAAACACACACACACACACACACACACACACACAAACTGTGTTTTATTGATATAGATTTTGTTACATTTGATGAAGGTTGAAGTTTTTTTTTTTGGTTCCATTGTCATTGTAATTTCATTATCATAGCATATCACCGTGAATTAGAATGTGTTCTTAGTTCAGGTTTTCCCTCACCTGTACTTGGAGGAAGTGTTGTTGTTGGTTCTGTCGGTGTTGGCGTGGATTCTGTGGATGTTGGTGTGGGTTCTGTGGATGTTGTTGGTCCAGTTCCAGTGCTTGTCTCTTCTGCAGAAAACAACATTTTCATCATTGTTTGTGTTGTGATTATCGATCTTATATACATATGAAAGAAAGTTTTTGCTTGTTTGTCTGCACGCGCTGATCTCCTGAACGGTGAAAGATAGGAGGAAACCTCTAAAACAAAAAATGTCGGGACGGGCCGCGGGAAGGTTATAGGCTAGGTGGCGAGGCCGGTCGAGGCCTCTTCGGCCGGGATAGGCCCATTTCCATTTAAAAGCTGAGCTGAATTATAGTTGTCAATCTTCTACAGCTGCGAGTAATAGCTGAATTATAGTAGTAAATTCAAACAAAAAGAACTGAAAATGTCGGGACGTGCCCCGGGAAGGTTATACGCGAGGTGGTGAGGCCGGTTGAGGCCCCCTCGGCTGGGCTGGGCCCATTTCCATTTAAAAGCTGAGCTGAATTATGGTCGTCAATCTCCTTCGGCCGCGAGTAAACGGTGAATTATAGTAGTAAATTCATTCAAAAAGAACTAAAAATGTCAGGACGGGCCCCGGGAAGGTTATACGCTGGGTGGTGAGGCCGGTCGAGGCCGCCTCGGCCGGCCTAGGGCCATTTCGCAATTAAAAGCTAAGCTGAATTATAGTAGTCAATCTTCAACAGCGTGAGTAAAAGCTCAATTATAGTAGTAAATTCATTCAAAAAGCACCCGGGCTACGCAGGGTGCATTCGGCTAGTCATTCATAATTGTGTGAAGTTGTGTTGCTGCAAGGAATGTTGCTGGGTCCGACAGGGTGCATAATTCATGCTTTGTGGTGGTAAGGTGTATTATTGATGATTTTGTTGCATTGATGAAGGTCGAAGTTTTTCTTTTTGGTTCCATTGTCATTGTACTTTCATTATCAAAGCACACCACTGAGAATTAGAATGTATTCTTAGTTCAGGTTTTCCCTCACCTGTACTTGGAGGAGGTGTTGTTGTTGTTGGTTCTATGGGTGTCGGTGTGGAATCTGTGGATGTTGTTGGTACAGTTCCATTGCTTGTCTCTTCTGCAGAAAACAACATTTTCATCATTGGTTGTGTTGTGATTGTCAGTCATAATTATGTGAAGTTGTGTTGCTGCAAGGAATGTTGCTTGATCTGACAGGGTGCATAATTCATGTATCGTGGTGGTGAAGGGCATTATTGATGATTTTGTTACATTTGATGAAGCTCGAAGTTTTCTTTTTGTTCCATTGTCATGGTAATTTCGTTATCATAACACATCACTGTGAATTATAATCTGTTCTTAGTTTAGGTTTTCCCTCACCTGTACTTGGAGGAAGTGTTGTTGTTGGTTCTGTCTGTGTTGGTGTGGGTTCTGTGGGTGTTGGTGTCGGTTCTGTGGATGTTGTTGGTTCAGTTCGAGTGCTTGTCTCTTCTGCACAAAACAACATTTTCATCATTGTTTGTGTTGTGATTATCTATCTTCTATATATATAAAAGAAAGTTTTTGTTTGTTTGTTTGTTTGTTTATTTCTTTGTCTGCATGCGCTAATCTCCTGAATGGTGAAAGATAGGAGGAAACCTCTTAAACAAAAAATGTCGGGACGGGCCACGGGAAGGTTATAGGCTAGGTGGCGACGCCGGTCGAGGCCGCGTCGGCCGGCTGGGCCCATTTCGCAATTAAAAGCTGAGCTGAATTATAGTAGTCAATCTTCTACAGCCGTGGGTAAAAGCTGAATTATAGTAGTAAATTCATTCAAGAAGAACCCGGGCACAGCCGGTTGCATTCCGCTAGTCAGTCAGAATTGTGTGAAGTTGTGTTGCTACAAGGAATGTTGCTGGTTCTGACAGGGTGCATAATTCATGCCTCGTGGTGGTAAGGTGTATGATAGATGATTTTTTTGCATTTGATGAAGGTTGAAGTTTTTTTGGGGGGTTCCATTGTCATTGCAATTTCATTATCAAAGCATATCACTGAGAATGAAAATGTGTTCTTGGTTCAGGTTTTCCCTCACCTGTACTTGGAAGAAGTGTTGTTGTTGGTTCGGTGGGTGTTGTTGTGGATTCTGTGGGTGTTGGTGTGAATTCTGTGGGTGTTGGTGTGGATTCTGTGGGTGTTGGTGTGGATTCTGTGGATGTTGGTGCAGGTTCTGTGGATGTTGTTGGTACAGTTCCAGTGCTTGTCTCTTCTGCAGAAAACAACATTTTCATCATTGTTTGTGTTGTGATTATCAGTCATAATTGTGTGAAGTTGTGTTGCTGCAAGGAATGTTGCTCGTTCCGACAGCATGCATAATTCATGCCTCGTGGTGGTAAAGGGCATTATTAATGATTTTCTTACTTTTGATGAAGGTTTAAGTTTTTTGGGGGTTCCATTGTCATTGTAATTTCATTATCAAAGCATATCACTGGGAATTAGAATCTGTTCTTAATTCAAATTTTCCCTCACCTGTACTTGGAGGAGGTGTTGTTGTTGTTGGTTCTATGGGTGTCGGTGTGGAATCTGTGGATGTTGTTGGAACAGTTCCAGTGCTTGTCTCTTCTGCAGAAAACAACATTTTCATGATTGGTTGTGTTGTGATTATCTATCTTCTATATATATGAAAGAAAGTTTTTGTTTGTTTGTTTGTCTGCACGCGCTAATCTCCTGAACGGTGAAAGATAGGAGGAAACTTCTAAAACAAAAAATGTCGGGACGGGCCGCAGGAAGGTTTTCGGCTAGGTGGCGAGACCGGTCGAGGCAGCTTCGACCGGGCTGGGCCCATTTCGCAAAAGCTAAGCTGAATTATCGTAGTCAATCTTCTACAGCTGCGAGTAAAAGCTGAATTATAGCAGTAAATTCATTCAAAAAGAACTAAAAATGTCGGGACGGGGCCCGCGAAGGTTAGAGGCGAGGTGGCAAGGCCGGTGGAGGCCGCCTCGGCCAGGCTGGGCCCATTTCCAATGAAAAGCTGAGCTGAATTATCGTAGTCAATCTTCTACAGCCGCGAGTAAAAGCTGAATTATAGCAGTAAATTCATTCAAAAAGAACCAGGGCAATGCCGGGTGCATTCGGCTAGTCAGTCATAATTGTGTGAAGTTGTGTTGCTGCAAGGAATGTTGCTCGTTCCGACAGGGTGCATAATTCATGCCTTGCGGTGGTAAAGGGTATTATTGATGATTTTGTTACATTTGATGAAGGTTGAAGTTTTTTGGAGGTTCCATTGTCATGGTAATATTCGTTATCAGAACATATCACTGAGAATTAGACTGTGTTCTTAGTTCAGGTTTTCCCTCACCTGTACTTGGAGGAAGTGTTGTTGTTGTTGGTTCTATGGGTGTCGGTGTGGAATCTGTGGATGTTGTTGGTCCAGTTCCAGTGCTTGTCTCTTCTGCAGAAAACAACATTTTCATCATTGGTTGTGTTGTGATTGTCAGTCATAATTACGTGAAGTTGTGTTGCTGCAAGGAATGTTGCTTGATCTGACAGGGTGCATAATTCATGTATCGTGGTGGTGAAGGGCATTATTGATGATTTTGTTACATTTGATGAAGCTCGAAGTTTTCTTTTTGTTCCATTGTCATGGTAATTTCGTGATCATAACACATCACTGTGAATTATAATCTGTTCTTAGTTCAGGTTTTCCCTCACCTGTACTTGGAGGAAGTGTTGTTGTTGGTTCTGTCTGTGTTGGTGTGGATTCTGTGGGTGTTGGTGTCGGTTCTGTGGATGTTGTTGGTTCAGTTCGAGTGCCTGTCTCTTCTGCAGAAAACAACATTTTCATCATTGTTTGTGTTGTGATTATCTATCCTCTATATATATAAAAGAAAGTTTTTGTTTGTTTGTTTGTTTGTTTGTTTGTCTGCACACGCTAATCTCCTGAATGGTGAAAGATAGGAGGAAACCTCGAAAACAAAAAATGTCGGGATGGGCCACGGGAAGGTTATAGGCTAGGTGGCGAGGCCGGTCGAGACCGCCTCGGCCGGCTGGACCCATTTCGCAATTAAAAGCTGAGCTGAATTATAGTAGTCAATCTTCTACAGCCGTGGGTAAAAGCTGAATTATAATAGTAAATTCATTCAAGAAGAACCCGGGCACAGCCGGTTGCATTCGGCGAGTCATTCAGAATTGTGCGTTTCTGCAAGGAATGTTGCGAGATCTGACAGGGTGCATAATTCATGTATCGTGGTGGTATAGGGCATTATTGATGATTTTGTTACATTTGACGATGGTTGAAGGTTTGTTTTTGTTCCATTGTCATGGTAATTTCGTTATCATAACACATCACTGTGAATTAGAATCTGTTCTTAGTTCAGGTTTTCCCTCACCTGTACTTGGAGGAAGTGTTGTTGTTGGTTCTGTCTGTGTTGGTGTGGATTCTGTGGGTGTCGGTGTGGATTCTGTGGATGTTGCTGGTGCAGTTCTAATGCTTGTCTCTTCTCAGAAAACAACATTTTCATCATTGTTTGTGTTGTGATTATCAGTCATAATTGTGTAAAGTTGTGTTGCTGCAAGGAATGTTGCCCGTTCCGACAGCATGCATAATTCATGCCTCGTGGTGGTAAAGGGCATTATTGATGATTTTCTTACATTTGATGAAGGTTGAAGTTTTTTGGGGGTTCCATTGTCATTGTAATTTCATTATCAAAGCATATCACTGGGAATTAGAATCTGTTCTTTATTCAAATTTTCCCTCACCTGTACTTGGAGGAGGTGTTGTTGTTGTTGGTTCTATGGGTGTCGGTGTGGAATCTGTGGATGTTGTTGGTACAGTTCCAGTGCTTGTCTCTTCTGCAGAAAACAACATTTTCATCATTGGTTGTGTTGTGATTATCTATCTTCTATACATATGAAAGAAAGTTTTTGTTTGTTTGTTTGTCTGCACGCGCTAATCTCCTGAACGGTGAAAGATAGGAGGAAACTTGTTAAACAACAAATGTCGGGACGGGCCGCAGGAAGGTTTTCAGCTCGGTGGCAAGACCGGTCGAGGCAGCTTCGACCGGGCTGGGCCCATTTCGCATTTAAAAGCTAAGCTGAATTATCGTAGTCAATCTTCTACAGCTGCGAGTAAAAGCTGAATTATAGCAGTAAATTCATTAAAAAAGAACTAAAAATGTCGGGACGGGGCCCGGGAGGGTTAGAGGCTAGGTGGCAAGGCCGGTGGAGGCCGCCTCGGCCAGGCTGGGCCCATTTCCAATGAAAAGCTGAGCTGAATTATAGTAGTCAATCTTCTATGGCCGCGGGTAAAACCTGAATTATTGTAGTAAATTCATTCAAAAACAACCAAAAATGTCGGGACGGGCCCACGGAAGGTTATAGGCTCGGTGGTGAGCCCGGTTGAGGCCGCCTCGACCGGGCTGGGCCCATTTCGCAATTAAAAGCTGAGCTGAATTATAGTAGTCAATCTTCTACGGCCACAAGTAAAAGCTGAATTATAGCAGTAAATTCATTCAAAAAGAACCAGGGCAATGCCGGGTGCATTCGGCTAGTCAGTCATAATTGTGTGAAGTTGTGTTGCTGCAAGGAATGTTGCTCGTTCCGACAGGGTGCATAATTCATGCCTTGTGGTGGTAAAGGGTATTATTGATGATTTTGTTACATTTGATGAAGGTTGAAGTTTTTTGGAGGTTCCATTGTCATTGTAATTTCAGTATCAAAGCACACCACTGGGAATTAGAATCTGTTCTTAATTCAAATTTTTCCTCACCTGTACTTGGAGGAGGTGTTGTTGTTGTTGGTTCTATGGATGTCGGTGTGGATTCTGTGGGTGTTGGTGTGGATTCTGTGGGTGTTGGTGTGGATTCTGTGGGTGTTGGTGTGGGTTGTGTGGATGTTGGTGTCGGTTCTGTGGATGTTGTTGGTACAGTTCCAGTGCTTGTCTCTTATGTAGAAAACAACCTTTTCATCATTGGTTGCGTTGTGAGTATAAGTCATAATTGTGTGAAGTTGTGTTTCTGCAAGGAATGTTGCGAGATCTGACAGGGTGCATAATTCATGTCTCGTGGTGGTATAGGGCATTACTGGTGACTCGCAGAAGTACCCGGCGTTGCCTGGCGGGGGAGGGGGGAGGAGGAGATGAGGGGTGGAAGGGGAGGGGAGGGGAGGAAGGGGACGGGAAGGGAGGGAGGGGAGGGGGGAAGGGGAGGGAGGCAGAGGGGCAGGGCGAGGGGAGAGGAGGGGTGGAGGGGGAGGGGAGGGGGAAAGAGGAGGGGAAGGGAGGGGGGAAGGGAAGGGGGCGGGGGAGAATGGGGGGGAGGAGGGGAGGAGGGGGCAGGGGAGGGGAGGAGGGCGAAGGGGAGGGGATGAGGGGAAAGGGGAGGGGGAGGGGGGCAGGAGGAGGGAAGGAGGGTGGAAGGGGAGGAGCGGGGAGGGGGAGGAAGGGGACGGAAGGGGAGGGAGGGACATGAGTGAGTCTGACGGCAAGGATGGAACATCACGTGATCGCTCTGAGCGAATCAGCGAGCTGCTATGGCACAGGCTGAGATTCAGTGTATGATGTTCCTCGCTGAAATGCGCTAAGTTAAATATGAATAAAAAATATGGATCTCGTCATCGGAGGTCATTTTTAGGTGGGCCATGTCCTTCCCAGGCCCAATGGCCATGTCTATGCCAAAAATCAAGTACGTGAGCCTCTCCGTTTAGGAGTCTATAGGAAACACACACACACACACACACACACACAAACTGTGTTTTATTGATATAGATTTTGTTACATTTGATGAAGGTTGAAGTTTTTTTTTTTGGTTCCATTGTCATTGTAATTTCATTATCATAGCATATCACCGTGAATTAGAATGTGTTCTTAGTTCAGGTTTTCCCTCACCTGTACTTGGAGGAAGTGTTGTTGTTGGTTCTGTCGGTGTTGGCGTGGATTCTGTGGATGTTGGTGTGGGTTCTGTGGATGTTGTTGGTCCAGTTCCAGTGCTTGTCTCTTCTGCAGAAAACAACATTTTCATCATTGTTTGTGTTGTGATTATCGATCTTATATACATATGAAAGAAAGTTTTTGCTTGTTTGTCTGCACGCGCTGATCTCCTGAACGGTGAAAGATAGGAGGAAACCTCTAAAACAAAAAATGTCGGGACGGGCCGCGGGAAGGTTATAGGCTAGGTGGCGAGGCCGGTCGAGGCCTCTTCGGCCGGGATAGGCCCATTTCCATTTAAAAGCTGAGCTGAATTATAGTTGTCAATCTTCTACAGCTGCGAGTAATAGCTGAATTATAGTAGTAAATTCAAACAAAAAGAACTGAAAATGTCGGGACGTGCCCCGGGAAGGTTATACGCGAGGTGGTGAGGCCGGTTGAGGCCCCCTCGGCTGGGCTGGGCCCATTTCCATTTAAAAGCTGAGCTGAATTATGGTCGTCAATCTCCTTCGGCCGCGAGTAAACGGTGAATTATAGTAGTAAATTCATTCAAAAAGAACTAAAAATGTCAGGACGGGCCCCGGGAAGGTTATACGCTGGGTGGTGAGGCCGGTCGAGGCCGCCTCGGCCGGCCTAGGGCCATTTCGCAATTAAAAGCTAAGCTGAATTATAGTAGTCAATCTTCAACAGCGTGAGTAAAAGCTCAATTATAGTAGTAAATTCATTCAAAAAGCACCCGGGCTACGCAGGGTGCATTCGGCTAGTCATTCATAATTGTGTGAAGTTGTGTTGCTGCAAGGAATGTTGCTGGGTCCGACAGGGTGCATAATTCATGCTTTGTGGTGGTAAGGTGTATTATTGATGATTTTGTTGCATTGATGAAGGTCGAAGTTTTTCTTTTTGGTTCCATTGTCATTGTACTTTCATTATCAAAGCACACCACTGAGAATTAGAATGTATTCTTAGTTCAGGTTTTCCCTCACCTGTACTTGGAGGAGGTGTTGTTGTTGTTGGTTCTATGGGTGTCGGTGTGGAATCTGTGGATGTTGTTGGTACAGTTCCATTGCTTGTCTCTTCTGCAGAAAACAACATTTTCATCATTGGTTGTGTTGTGATTGTCAGTCATAATTATGTGAAGTTGTGTTGCTGCAAGGAATGTTGCTTGATCTGACAGGGTGCATAATTCATGTATCGTGGTGGTGAAGGGCATTATTGATGATTTTGTTACATTTGATGAAGCTCGAAGTTTTCTTTTTGTTCCATTGTCATGGTAATTTCGTTATCATAACACATCACTGTGAATTATAATCTGTTCTTAGTTTAGGTTTTCCCTCACCTGTACTTGGAGGAAGTGTTGTTGTTGGTTCTGTCTGTGTTGGTGTGGGTTCTGTGGGTGTTGGTGTCGGTTCTGTGGATGTTGTTGGTTCAGTTCGAGTGCTTGTCTCTTCTGCACAAAACAACATTTTCATCATTGTTTGTGTTGTGATTATCTATCTTCTATATATATAAAAGAAAGTTTTTGTTTGTTTGTTTGTTTGTTTATTTCTTTGTCTGCATGCGCTAATCTCCTGAATGGTGAAAGATAGGAGGAAACCTCTTAAACAAAAAATGTCGGGACGGGCCACGGGAAGGTTATAGGCTAGGTGGCGACGCCGGTCGAGGCCGCGTCGGCCGGCTGGGCCCATTTCGCAATTAAAAGCTGAGCTGAATTATAGTAGTCAATCTTCTACAGCCGTGGGTAAAAGCTGAATTATAGTAGTAAATTCATTCAAGAAGAACCCGGGCACAGCCGGTTGCATTCCGCTAGTCAGTCAGAATTGTGTGAAGTTGTGTTGCTACAAGGAATGTTGCTGGTTCTGACAGGGTGCATAATTCATGCCTCGTGGTGGTAAGGTGTATGATAGATGATTTTTTTACATTTGATGAAGGTTGAAGTTTTTTTGGGGGGTTCCATTGTCATTGCAATTTCATTATCAAAGCATATCACTGAGAATGAAAATGTGTTCTTGGTTCAGGTTTTCCCTCACCTGTACTTGGAAGAAGTGTTGTTGTTGGTTCGGTGGGTGTTGTTGTGGATTCTGTGGGTGTTGGTGTGAATTCTGTGGGTGTTGGTGTGGATTCTGTGGGTGTTGGTGTGGGTTCTGTGGATGTTGGTGCAGGTTCTGTGGATGTTGTTGGTACAGTTCCAGTGCTTGTCTCTTCTGCAGAAAACAACATTTTCATCATTGTTTGTGTTGTGATTATCAGTCATAATTGTGTGAAGTTGTGTTGCTGCAAGGAATGTTGCTCGTTCCGACAGCATGCATAATTCATGCCTCGTGGTGGTAAAGGGCATTATTAATGATTTTCTTACTTTTGATGAAGGTTTAAGTTTTTTGGGGGTTCCATTGTCATTGTAATTTCATTATCAAAGCATATCACTGGGAATTAGAATCTGTTCTTAATTCAAATTTTCCCTCACCTGTACTTGGAGGAGGTGTTGTTGTTGTTGGTTCTATGGGTGTCGGTGTGGAATCTGTGGATGTTGTTGGAACAGTTCCAGTGCTTGTCTCTTCTGCAGAAAACAACATTTTCATGATTGGTTGTGTTGTGATTATCTATCTTCTATATATATGAAAGAAAGTTTTTGTTTGTTTGTTTGTCTGCACGCGCTAATCTCCTGAACGGTGAAAGATAGGAGGAAACTTCTAAAACAAAAAATGTCGGGACGGGCCGCAGGAAGGTTTTCGGCTAGGTGGCGAGACCGGTCGAGGCAGCTTCGACCGGGCTGGGCCCATTTCGCAAAAGCTAAGCTGAATTATCGTAGTCAATCTTCTACAGCTGCGAGTAAAAGCTGAATTATAGCAGTAAATTCATTCAAAAAGAACTAAAAATGTCGGGACGGGGCCCGCGAAGGTTAGAGGCGAGGTGGCAAGGCCGGTGGAGGCCGCCTCGGCCAGGCTGGGCCCATTTCCAATGAAAAGCTGAGCTGAATTATCGTAGTCAATCTTCTACAGCCGCGAGTAAAAGCTGAATTATAGCAGTAAATTCATTCAAAAAGAACCAGGGCAATGCCGGGTGCATTCGGCTAGTCAGTCATAATTGTGTGAAGTTGTGTTGCTGCAAGGAATGTTGCTCGTTCCGACAGGGTGCATAATTCATGCCTTGTGGTGGTAAAGGGTATTATTGATGATTTTGTTACATTTGATGAAGGTTGAAGTTTTTTGGAGGTTCCATTGTCATTGTAATTTCAGTATCAAAGCACACCACTGGGAATTAGAATCTGTTCTTAATTCAAATTTTTCCTCACCTGTACTTGGAGGAGGTGTTGTTGTTGTTGGTTCTATGGGTGTCGGTGTGGATTCTGTGGGTGTTGGTGTGGATTCTGTGGGTGTTGGTGTGGGTTGTGTGGATGTTGGTGTCGGTTCTGTGGATGTTGTTGGTACAGTTCCAGTGCTTGTCTCTTATGTAGAAAACAACCTTTTCATCATTGGTTGCGTTGTGAGTATCAGTCATAATTGTGTGAAGTTGTGTTTCTGCAAGGAATGTTGCGAGATCTGACAGGGTGCATAATTCATGTCTCGTGGTGGTATAGGGCATTACTGGTGACTCGCAGAAGTACCCGGCGTTGCCTGGCGGGGGAGTGGGGAGGAGGAGCGGAGGGGTGGAAGGGGAGGGGAGGGGAGGAAGGGGACGGGAAGGGAGGGAGGGGAGGGGGGAAGGGGAGGGAGGCAGAGGGGCAGGGCGAGGGGAGGGGAGGGGTGGAGGGTGAGGGGAGGGGGAAAGAGGAGGGGAAGGGAGGGGGGAAGGGAAGGGGGCGGGGGAGAATGGGGGGGAGGAGGGGAATGGGGCGGAGGGGCGCAGGGGAGGGGAGGAGGGGGAAGGGGAGGGGATGAGGGGAAAGGGGAGGGGGAGGGGGAGGAGGAGGGAAGGAGGGTGGAAGGGGAGGAGCGGGGAGGGGGAGGAAGGGGACGGAAGGGGAGGGGGGAGGGAGGGGAGGGGGGAAGGGGAGGGAGGGACATGAGCGAGTCTGACGGCAAGGATGGAACATCACGTGATCGCTCTGAGCGAATCAGCGAGCTGCTATGGCACAGGCTGAGATTCAGTGTATGATGTTCCTCGCTGAAATGCGCTAAGTTAAATATGAATAAAAAATATGGATCTCGTCATCGGAGGTCATTTTTAGGTAGGCCATGTCCTTCCCAGGCCCAATGGCCATGTCTATGCCAAAAATCAAGTACGTGAGCCTCTCCGTTTAGGAGTCTATAGGTAACACACACACACACACACACACACACACACACACACAAACTGTGTTTTATTTATATAGATTTTGTTACATTTGATGAAGGTTGAAGTTTTTTTTTTTTGGTTCCATTGTCATTGTAATTTCATTATCATAGCATATCACTGTGAATTAGAATGTGTTCTTAGTTCAGGATTTCCCTCACCTGTACTTGGAGGAAGTGTTGTTGTTGGTTCTGTCGGTGTTGGCGTGGATTCTGTGGATGTTGGTGTGGGTTCTGTGGATGTTGTTGGTCCAGTTCCAGTGCTTGTCTCTTCTGCAGAAAACAACATTTTCATCATTGTTTGTGTTGTGATTATCGATCTTATATACATATGAAAGAAAGTTTTTGCTTGTTTGTCTGCACGCGCTGATCTCCTGAACGGTGAAAGATAGGAGGAAACCTCTAAAACAAAAAATGTCGGGACGGGCCGCGGGAAGGTTATAGGCTAGGTGGCGAGGCCGGTCGAGGCCTCTTCGGCCGGGATAGGCCCATTTTCATTTAAAAGCTGAGCTGAATTATAGTTGTCAATCTTCTACAGCTGCGAGTAATAGCTGAATTATAGTAGTAAATTCAAACAAAAAGAACTGAAAATGTCGGGACGTGCCCCGGGAAGGTTATACGCGAGGTCGTGAGGCCGGTCGAGGCCCCCTCGGCTGGGCTGGGCCCATTTCCATTTAAAAGCTGAGCTGAATTATGGTCGTCAATCTCCTTCGGCCGCGAAGTAAACAGTGAATTATAGTAGTAAATTCATTCAAAAAGAACTAAAAATGTCAGGACGGGCCCCGGGAAGGTTATACGCTGGGTGGTGAGGCTGGTCGAGGCCGCCTCGGCCGGCCTGGGGCCATTTCGCAATTAAAAGCTAAGCTGAATTATAGTAGTCAATCTTCAACAGCGTGAGTAAAAGCTCAATTATAGTAGTAAATTCATTCAAAAAGCACCCGGGCTACGCAGGGTGCATTCGGCTAGTCAGTCATAATTGTGTGAAGTTGTGTTGCTGCAAGGAATGTTGCTGGGTCCGACAGGGTGCATAATTCATGCTTTGTGGTGGTAAGGTGTATTATTGATGATTTTGTTGCATTGATGAAGGTCGAAGTTTTTCTTTTTGGTTCCATTGTCATTGTAATTTCATTATCAAAGCACACCACTGAGAATTAGAATGTATTCTTAGTTCAGGTTTTCCCTCACCTGTACTTGGAGGAGGTGTTGTTGTTGTTGGTTCTATGGGTGTCGGTGTGGAATCTGTGGATGTTGTTGGTACAGTTCCATTGCTTGTCTCTTCTGCAGAAAACAACATTTTCATCATTGGTTGTGTTGTGATTGTCAGTCATAATTATGTGAAGTTGTGTTGCTGCAAGGAATGTTGCTTGATCTGACAGGGTGCATAATTCATGTATCGTGGTGGTGAAGGGCATTATTGATGATTTTGGTACATTTGATGAAGCTCGAAGTTTTCTTTTTGTTCCATTGTCATGGTAATTTCGTTATCATAACACATCACTGTGAATTATAATCTGTTCTTAGTTTAGGTTTTCCCTCACCTGTACTTGGAGGAAGTGTTGTTGTTGGTTCTGTCTGTGTTGGTGTGGATTCTGTGGGTGTTGGTGTCGGTTCTGTGGATGTTGTTGGTTCAGTTCGAGTGCTTGTCTCTTCTGCAGAAAACAACATTTTCATCATTGTTTGTGTTGTGATTATCTATCTTCTATATATATAAAAGAAAGTTTTTGTTTGTTTGTTTGTTTGTTTATTTCTTTGTCTGCATGCGCTAATCTCCTGAATGGTGAAAGATAGGAGGAAACCTCTTAAACAAAAAATGTCGGGACGGGCCACGGGAAGGTTATAGGCTAGGTGGCGAGGCCGGTCGAGGCCGCGTCGGCCGGCTGGGCCCATTTCGCAATTAAAAGCTGAGCTGAATTATAGTAGTCAATCTTCTACAGCCGTGGGTAAAAGCTGAATTATAGTAGTAAATTCGTTCAAGAAGAACCCGGGCACAGCCGGTTGCATTCCGCTAGTCAGTCAGAATTGTGTGAAGTTGTGATGCTACAAGGAATGTTGCTGGTTCTGACAGGGTGCATAATTCATGCCTCGTGGTGGTAAGGTGTATGATAGATGATTTTGTTGCATTTGATGAAGGTTGAAGTTTTTTTGGAGGGTTCCATTGTCATTGCAATTTCATTATCAAAGCATATCACTGAGAATGAAAATGTGTTCTTGGTTCAGGTTTTCCCTCACCTGTACTTGGAAGAAGTGTTGTTGTTGGTTCGGTGGGTGTTGTTGTGGATTCTGTGGGTGTTGGTGTGAATTCTGTGGGTGTTGGTGTGGATTCTGTGGGTGTTGGTGTGGGTTCTGTGGATGTTGGTGCAGGTTCTGTGGATGTTGTTGGTACAGTTCCAGTGCTTGTCTCTTCTGCAGAAAACAACATTTTCATCATTGTTTGTGTTGTGATTATCAGTCATAATTGTGTGAAGTTGTGTTGCTGCAAGGAATGTTGCTCGTTCCGACAGCATGCATAATTCATGCCTCATGGTGGTAAAGGGCATTATTAATGATTTTCTTACATTTGATGAAGGTTTAAGTTTTTTGGGGGTTCCATTGTCATTGTAATTTCATTATCAAAGCATATCACTGGGAATTAGAATCTGTTCTTAATTCAAATTTTCCCTCACCTGTACTTGGAGGAGGTGTTGTTGTTGTTGGTTCTATGGGTGTCGGTGTGGAATCTGTGGATGTTGTTGGAACAGTTCCAGTGCTTGTCTCTTCTGCAGAAAACAACATTTTCATGATTAGTTGTGTTGTGATTATCTATCTTCTATATATATGAAAGAAAGTTTTTGTTTGTTTGTTTGTCTGCACGCGCTAATCTCCTGAACGGTGAAAGATAGGAGGAAACTTCTAAAACAAAAAATGTCGGGACGGGCCGCAGGAAGGTTTTCGGCTAGGTGGCGAGACCGGTCGAGGCAGCTTCGACCGGGCTGGGCCCATTTCGCATTTAAAAGCTAAGCTGAATTATCGTAGTCAATCTTCTACAGCTGCGAGTAAAAGCTGAATTATAGCAGTAAATTCATTCAAAAAGAACTAAAAATGTCGGGACGGGGCCCGCGAAGGTTAGAGGCGAGGTGGCAAGGCCGGTGGAGGCCGCCTCGGCCAGGCTGGTCCCATTTCCAATGAAAAGCTGAGCTGAATTATAGTAGTCAATCTTCTACAGCCACGAGTAAAAGCTGAATTATAGCAGTAAATTCATTCAAAAAGAACCAGGGCAATGCCGGGTGCATTCGGCTAGTCAGTCATAATTGTGTGAAGTTGTGTTGCTGCAAGGAATGTTGCTCGTTCTGACAGGGTGCATAATTCATGCCTTGTGGTGGTAAAGGGTATTATTGATGATTTTGTTACATTTGATGAAGGTTGAAGTTTTTTGGAGGTTCCATTGTCATTGTAATTTCAGTATCAAAACACACCACTGGGAATTAGAATCTGTTCTTAATTCAAATTTTTCCTCACCTGTACTTGGAGGAGGTGTTGTTGTTGTTGGTTCTATGGGTGTCGGTGTGGATTCTGTGGGTGTTGGTGTGGATTCTGTGGGTGTTGGTGTGGATTCTGTGGGTGTTGGTGTGGGTTGTGTGGATGTTGGTGTCGGTTCTGTGGATGTTGTTGGTACAGTTCCAGTGCTTGTCTCTTATGTAGAAAACAACCTTTTCATCATTGGTTGTGTTGTGAGTATCAGTCATAATTGTGTGAAGTTGTGTTTCTGCAAGGAATGTTGCGAGATCTGACAGGGTGCATAATTCATGTCTCGTGGTGGTATAGGGCATTACTGGTGACTCGCAGAAGTACCCGGCGTTGCCTGGCGTGGGAGGGGGGAGGAGGAGGGAAGGACGGTGGAAGGGGAGGAGCGGGGAGGGGGAGGAAGGGGACGGAAGGGGAGGGGGGAGGGAGGGGAGGTGGGAAGGGGAGGGAGGGACATGAGCGAGTCTGCCGGCAAGGATGGAACATCACGTGATCGCTCTGAGCGAATCAGCGAGCTGCTATGGCACAGGCTGAGATTCAGTGTATGATGTTCCTCGCTGAAATGCGCTAAGTTAAATATGAATAAAAAATATGGATCTCGTCATCGGACGTCATTTTTAGGTGGGCCATGTCCTTCCCAGGCCCAATGGCCATGTCTATGCCAAAAATCAAGTACGTGAGCCTCTCCGTTTAGGAGTCTATAGGTAACACACACACACACACACACACACACACACAAACTGTGTTTTATTTATATAGATTTTGTTACATTTGATGAAGGTTGAAGTTTTTTTTTTTGGTTCCATTGTCATTGTAATTTCATTATCATAGCATATCACTGTGAATTAGAATGTGTTCTTAGTTCAGGTTTTCCCTCACCTGTACTTGGATGAAGTGTTGTTGTTGGTTCTGTCGGTGTTGGCGTGGATTCTGTGGATGTTGGTGTGGGTTCTGTGGATGTTGTTGGTCCAGTTCCAGTGCTTGTCTCTTCTGCAGAAAACAACATTTTCATCATTGTTTGTGTTGTGATTATCGATCTTATATACATATGAAAGAAAGTTTTTGCTTGTTTGTCTGCACGCGCTGATCTCCTGAACGGTGAAAGATAGGAGGAAACCTCTAAAACAAAAAATGTCGGGACGGGCCGCGGGAAGGTTATAGGCTAGGTGGCGAGGCCGGTCAAGGCCTCTTCGGCCGGGATAGGCCCATTTCCATTTAAAAGCTGAGCTGAATTATAGTTGTCAATCTTCTACAGCTGCGAGTAATAGCTGAATTATAGTAGTAAATTCAAACAAAAAGAACTGAAAATGTCGGGACGTGCCCCGGGAAGGTTATACGCGAGGTGGTGAGGCCGGTCGAGGCCCCCTCGGCTGGGCTGGGCCCATTTCCATTTAAAAGCTGAGCTGAATTATGGTCGTCAATCTCCTTCGGCCGTGAGTAAACGGTGAATTATAGTAGTAAATTCATTCAAAAAGAACTAAAAATGTCAGGACGCGCCCCGGGAAGGTTATACGCTGGGTGTTGAGGCCGGTCGAGGCCGCCTCGGCCGGCCTGGGGCCATTTCGCAATTAAAAGCTAAGCTGAATTATAGTAGTCAATCTTCAACAGCGTGAGTAAAAGCTCAATTATAGTAGTAAATTCATTCAAAAAGCACCCGGGCTACGCAGGGTGCATTCGGCTAGTCAGTCATAATTGTGTGAAGTTGTGTTGCTGCAAGGAATGTTGCTGGGTCCGACAGGGTGCATAATTCATGCTTTGTGGTGGTAAGGTGTATTATTGATGATTTTGTTGCATTGATGAAGGTCGAAGTTTTTCTTTTTGGTTCCATTGTCATTGTAATTTCATTATCAAAGCACACCACTGAGAATTAGAATGTATTCTTAGTTCAGGTTTTCCCTCACCTGTACTTGGAGGAGGTGTTGTTGTTGTTGGTTCTATGGGTGTCGGTGTGGAATCTGTGGATGTTGTTGGTGCAGTTCCATTGCTTGTCTCTTCTGCAGAAAACAACATTTTCATCATTGGTTGTGTTGTGATTGTCAGTCATAATTATGTGAAGTTGTGTTGCTGCAAGGAATGTTGCTTGATCTGACAGGGTGCATAATTCATGTATCGTGGTGGTGAAGGGCATTATTGATGATTTTGTTACATTTGATGAAGCTCGAAGTTTTCTTTTTGTTCCATTGTCATGGTAATTTCGTTATCATAACACATCACTGTGAATTATAATCTGTTCTTAGTTTCGGTTTTCCCTCACCTGTACTTGGAGGAAGTGTTGTTGTTGGTTCTGTCTGTGTTGGTGTGGATTCTGTGGGTGTTGGTGTCGGTTCTGTGGATGTTGTTGGTTCAGTTCGAGTGCTTGTCTCTTCTGCAGAAAACAACATTTTCATCATTGTTTGTGTTGTGATTATCTATCTTCTATATATATAAAAGAAAGTTTTTGTTTGTTTGTTTGTTTGTTTATTTCTTTGTCTGCATGCGCTAATCTCCTGAATGGTGAAAGATAGGAGGAAACCTCTTAAACAAAAAATGTCAGGACGGGCCACGGGAAGGTTATAGGCTAGGTGGCGAGGCCGGTCGAGGCCGCGTCGGCCGGCTGGGCCCATTTCGCAATTAAAAGCTGAGCTGAATTATAGTAGTCAATCTTCTACAGCCGTGGGTAAAAGCTGAATTATAGTAGTAAATTCATTCAAGAAGAACCCGGGCAAAGCCGGTTGCATTCCGCTAGTCAGTCAGAATTGTGTGAAGTTGTGTTGCTACAAGGAATGTTGCTGGTTCTGACAGGGTGCATAATTCATGCCTCGTGGTGGTAAGGTGTATGATAGATGATTTTGTTGCATTTGATGAAGGTTGAAGTTTTTTGGGGGGTTCCATTGTCATTGCAATTTCATTATCAAAGCATATCACTGAGAATGAAAATATGTTCTTGGTTCAGGTTTTCCCTCACCTGTACTTGGAAGAAGTGTTGTTGTTGGTTCGGTGGGTGTTGTTGTGGATTCTGTGGGTGTTGGTGTGAATTCTGTGGGTGTTGGTGTGGATTCTGTGGGTGTTGGTGTGGGTTCTGTGGATGTTGGTGCAGGTTCTGTGGATGTTGTTGGTACAGTTCCAGTGCTTGTCTCTTCTGCAGAAAACAACATTTTCATCATTGTTTGTGTTGTGATTATCAGTCATAATTGTGTGAAGTTGTGTTGCTGCAAGGAATGTTGCTCGTTCCGACAGCATGCATAATTCATGCCTCGTGGTGGTAGAGGGCATTATTAATGATTTTCTTACATTTGATGAAGCTCGAAGTTTTCTTTTTGTTCCATTGTCATGGTAATTTCGTTATCATAACACATCACTGTGAATTATAATCTGTTCTTAGTTCAGGTTTTCCCTCACTTGTACTTGGAGGAAGTGTTGTTGTTGATTCTGTCAGTGTTAGTGTCGGTTCTGTCGATGTTGTTGGTTCAGTTCGAGTGCTCGTCTCTTCTGCAGAAAACAACATTTTCATCATTGTTTGTGTTGTGATTATCTATCTTCTATAAATATAAAAGAAAGTTTTTGTTTGTTTGTTTGTTTGTTTGTTTGTCTGCACGCGCTAATCTCCTGAATGGTGAAAGATAGGAGGAAACCTCTAAAACAAAAAATGTCGGGACGGGCCACGGGAAGGTTATCGGCTTGGTGGCGAGGCCTGTCGAGGCCGCCTCGGCCGGCTGGGCCCATTTCGCAATTAAAAGCTGAGCTGAATTATAGCAGTCAATCTTCTTCAGCCGTGGGTAAAAGCTGAATTATAGTAGTAAATTCATTCAAGAAGAACCCTGGCACAGCCGGTTGCATTCGGCGAGTCAGTCAGAATTGTGTGAAGTTGTGTTGCTACAAGGAATGTTGCTGGCTCTGACAGGGTGCATAATTCATGCCTCGTGGTGGTAAAGGGTATTATTGATGATTTTGTTACATTTGATGAAGGTTGAAGTTTTTTGGGGGTTCCATTGTCATTGTAATTTCATTATCAAAGCATATCACTGGGAATTACAATCTCCTATGAATTAAAATTTTCCCTCACCTGTACTTAGAGGAGGTGTTGTTGTTGGTTCTGTCGGGGTTGGTGTGGATTCTGTGGGTGTTGGTGTCGGTTCTGTGGATGTTGCTGGTACAGTTCCAGTGCTTTTCTCTTCTGCAGAAAACAACATTTACATCATGGTTTGTGTTGTGATTATCTATCTTCTATATATATAAAAGAAAGTTTTTGTTTGTTTGTTTGTCTGCACGCGCTTATCTCCTGAACGGTGAAAGATAGGAGGAAACCTCCAAAACAAAAAATGTCGGGACTGGCCGCGGGAAGGTTTTAGGCTCGGTGGCGAGGCCGGTCAAGGCCGGGCTGGGCCCATTTCGCAATTAAAAGCTGAGCGGAATTATAGCAGTCAATCTTCTATGGCCGCGAGTAAAAGCTGAATTATAGTAGTAAATTCATTCAAAAATAACACGGGCAATGCCGGTTGCATTCGGCTAGTCAGTCATAATTGTGTGAAGTTGTTTTGCTGCAAGGAATGTTTCTGGTTCTGACAGGGTGCATAATTCATGCCTTGTGGTGGTAAGGTGTATTATTGATAATTTTGTTGCATTTGATGAAGGTTGCAGTTTTTTTTTGGTTACATTGTCATTGTAATTTCATTATCAAAGCACACCACTGAGAATTAGAATGTGTTCTTAGTTCAGGTTTTCCCTCACCTGTACTTGGAGGAAGTGTTGTTGGTTCTGTTGGTGTTGGTGTGGATTCTGTGGATGTTGCAGGTGCAGTTCCAATGCTTGTCTCTTCTGCAGAAAACAACATTTTCCTCATTGTTTGTGTTGTGATTATCAGTCATAATTGTGTGAAGTTGTGTTGCTGCAAGGAATGGTGCTCGTTCCGACAGGGTGCATAATTCATGCCTCGTGGTGGTAAAGGGCATTATTGATGATTTTGTTACATTTGATGAAGGTTGAAGTTTTTTGGGGGTTCCATTGTCAATGTAATTTCATTATCAAAGCATATCACTGGGAATTGCAATCTCTTCTTAATTCAAATTTTCCCTCACCTGGACTTAGAGGAGGTGTTGTTGTTGGTTCTGTCGGGGTTGGTGTGGATTCTGTTGGTGTTGGTGTCGGTTCTGTGGATGTTGCTGGTACAGTTCCAGTGCTTTTCTCTTCTGCAGAAAACAACATTTCCATCATTGTTTGTGTTGTGATTATCTATGTTCTATATATATAAAAGAAAGTTTTTGTTTGTTTGTTTGTTTGTTTGTTTGTCTGCACGCGCTTATCTCCTGAACGGTGAAAGATAGGAGGAAACCTCCAAAACCAAAAATGTCGGGACTGGCCGCGGGAAGGTTTTAGGCTCGGTGGCGAGGCCGGTCGAGGCCGGGCTGGGCCCATTTCGCAATTAAAAGCTGAGCTGAATTATAGCAGTCAATCTTCTATGGCCGCGAGTAAAAGCTGAATTATAGTAGTAAATTCATTCAAAAATAACACGGGCAATGCCGGTTGCATTCGGCTAGTCAGTCATAATTGTGTGAAGTTGTTTTGCTGCAAGGAATGTTTCTGGTTCTGACAGGGTGCATAATTCATGCCTTGTGGTGGTAAGGTGTATTATTATCTTGCCAAAACGAAGTTTTTGCAAGATGTATTAGTCAGCTTGTATGTTTGTTTGTGGTTAATCTTTTTTTTTTCACGTTTAGATCACTCTGTAGACCACAGTTATTATTGGAAACTCCTGTAACTTCGCATATCAGAGTCCTATAGAGATACCCTTCAGCACACAAAATTTTGAAGGTCAAGGTCAAAGGTCAAGGTCACTTTGTGGTCAATCATGGAGGTCGACGAAACACTAATTTTTTGAGTAACTTTGATCGGATCGTCTCCAAACTTCATGGGAATCTAGTATATGGTCCGGCGCTCAGCTGATTAGTTTTTGGTGGCGATCGGCCTTGACCTTCATGGTTAGCGCTGGAGGTCGAAAATTATTGACCCCAAGGTCAAATTTTGAAATCGTAGGTACCATATCGAGTAATACCTCATATGAATGCCCTTGATGAGTGCTTCCCAGATCTGTAAACAGTTTGACGCTATGACGTCATTTGATGACGTCATGACGAAAAAACGGAATTTTCATGAAAAAATTATTGACCCCAAGGTCAAATTTTGAAATCGTAGGTACCATATCGAGTAATACCTCATATGAATGCCCTTGATGAGTGCTTCCCAGATCTGTAAACAGTTTGACGCTATGACGTCATTTGATGACGTCATGACGAAAAAACGGAATTTTCACATTTTGGCAAGATACGGTTCACCCTGTGGGTGACATATTTTTATTTTATTGATAATTTTGTTGCATTTGATGAAGGTTGCAGTTTTTTTTTGGTTACATTGTCATTGTAATTTCATTATCAAAGCACACCACTGAGAATTAGAATGTGTTCTTAGTTCAGGTTTTCCCTCACCTGTACTTGGAGGAAGTGTTGTTGGTTCTGTTGGTGTTGGTGTGGATTCTGTGGATGTTGCAGGTGCAGTTCCAATGCTTGTCTCTTCTGCAGAAAACAACATTTTCCTCATTGTTTGTGTTGTGATTATCAGTCATAATTGTGTGAAGTTGTGTTGCTGCAAGGAATGGTGCTCGTTCCGACAGGGTGCATAATTCATGCCTCGTGGTGGTAAAGGGCATTATTGATGATTTTGTTACATTTGATGAAGGTTGAAGTTTTTTGGGGGTTCCATTGTCAATGTAATTTCATTATCAAAGCATATCACTGGGAATTGCAATCTCTTCTTAATTCAAATTTTCCCTCACCTGGACTTAGAGGAGGTGTTGTTGTTGGTTCTGTCGGGGTTGGTGTGGATTCTGTTGGTGTTGGTGTCGGTTCTGTGGATGTTGCTGGTACAGTTCCAGTGCTTTTCTCTTCTGCAGAAAACAACATTTCCATCATTGTTTGTGTTGTGATTATCTATGTTCTATATATATAAAAGAAAGTTTTTGTTTGTTTGTTTGTTTGTTTGTTTGTCTGCACGCGCTTATCTCCTGAACGGTGAAAGATAGGAGGAAACCTCCAAAACAAAAAATGTCGGGACTGGCCGCGGGAAGGTTTTAGGCTCGGTGGCGAGGCCGGTCGAGGCCGGGCTGGGCCCATTTCGCAATTAAAAGCTGAGCTGAATTATAGCAGTCAATCTTCTATGGCCGCGAGTAAAAGCTGAATTATAGTAGTAAATTCATTCAAAAATAACACGGGCAATGCCGGTTGCATTCGGCTAGTCAGTCATAATTGTGTGAAGTTGTTTTGCTGCAAGGAATGTTTCTGGTTCTGACAGGGTGCATAATTCATGCCTTGTGGTGGTAAGGTGTATTATTGATAATTTTGTTGCATTTGATGAAGGTTGCAGTTTTTTTTTGGTTACATTGTCATTGTAATTTCATTATCAAAGCACACCACTGAGAATTAGAATGTGTTCTTAGTTCAGGTTTTCCCTCACCTGTACTTGGAGGAAGTGTTGTTGGTTCTGTTGGTGTTGGTGTGGATTCTGTGGATGTTGCAGGTGCAGTTCCAATGCTTGTCTCTTCTGCAGAAAACAACATTTTCCTCATTGTTTGTGTTGTGATTATCAGTCATAATTGTGTGAAGTTGTGTTGCTGCAAGGAATGGTGCTGTTCCGACAGGGTGCATAATTCATGCCTCGTGGTGGTAAAGGGCATTATTGATGATTTTGTTACATTTGATGAAGGTTGAAGTTTTTTGGGGGTTCCATTGTCAATGTAATTTCATTATCAAAGCATATCACTGGGAATTGCAATCTCTTCTTAATTCAAATTTTCCCTCACCTGGACTTAGAGGAGGTGTTGTTGTTGGTTCTGTCGGGGTTGGTGTGGATTCTGTTGGTGTTGGTGTCGGTTCTGTGGATGTTGCTGGTACAGTTCCAGTGCTTTTCTCTTCTGCAGAAAACAACATTTCCATCATTGTTTGTGTTGTGATTATCTATGTTCTATATATATAAAAGAAAGTTTTTGTTTGTTTGTTTGTTTGTTTGTTTGTCTGCACGCGCTTATCTCCTGAACGGTGAAAGATAGGAGGAAACCTCCAAAACAAAAAATGTCGGGACTGGCCGCGGGAAGGTTTTAGGCAAGGTGGCGAGGCCGGTCGAGGCAGCTTTGACCGGGCTGGGCCCATTTCGCAATTAAAAGCTGAGCTGAATTATATAAGTCATTCTTCTACAGCTGCGAGTAAAAGCTGAATTATAGTAAATTCATTCAAAAAGAGCCAAAAATGTCGGGACGGGCCCCGGGAAGGTTATAGGCTCGGTGATGAGGCCAGTCGAGGCCGCCTTGGCCAGGCTGGGCCCATTTCGCAATTAAAAGCTGAGCTGAATTATAGCAGTCAATCTTCTATGGCCGCGAGTAAAAGCTGAATTATAGTCGTAAATTCATTCAAAAATAACCCGGGCAACGCCGGTTGCATTCGACTAGTCAGTCATAATTGTGTGAAGTTGTGTTGCTGCAAGGAATGATGCTGGTTCCGACAGGGTGCCTAATTCATGCCTTGTTGTGGTAAAGGGCATTTTAGATGATTTTGTTACATTTGATGAAGGTTGCAGTTATTTTTTTGGTTCCATTGTCATTGTAATTTCATCATCATAGCATATCACTGAGAATGGGTTTGTGTTCTTGGTTCAGGTTTTCCCTTACCTGTACTTGGAAAAAGTGTTGTTGTTGGTTCGGTGGGTGTTGCTGTGGATTCTGTGGGTGTTGGTGTGGATTCTGTGGGTGTTGTTGTGGGTTCTGTGGATGTTGGTGTCGGTTCTGTGGATGTTGTTGGTACAATTCCAGTGCTTGTCTGTTATGTAGAAAACAACATTTTCATCATTGGTTGTGTTGTGTTCATCAGTCACAATTGTGTGAAGTTGTGTTGCTGTAAGGAATGTTGCTGGTTCTGACAGGGTGCATAATTCATGCCTTGTGGTGGTGAAGGGTATTATTGATGATTTTGTTACATTTGAAGAGATTGAAGTTTTTATTTTGGTTCCATTGTCATTGTAATTTAATTATCATAGAATATCACTGAGAATTAGAATGTGTTCTTGGTTTAGGTTTTCCCTCACCTGTACTTGGAGGAAGTGTTGTTGTTGGTTCCATCAGTGTTGATGTGGATTCTGTCGGTGTTGGTGTGGTTTTAGTGGATGTTGTTGGTGCAGTTCCAGTGCTTGTCTCTTCCGCAGAAAACATTTTCATTATTGGTTGTGATGTGATCATCAGTCATAATTGTGTAAAGTTGTGTTGCTGCAAGGAATGTTGCTGGTTCTGACAAGATGTATAATTCATGTCTTATGTTGGTAAAGGGCATTATTGACACGAGCGTGACTTGGCGCACCCCGTGCGCCTCACCACACGTCGTTTCAGAGAGACAGGCATCTTTAACCATTTCGGTGTCTTTTGGGTCTTTCGTATCTTCATGGTGTTTTGGGTCTTCAGGACCATTTGGGTCTTCAGGGCCTTTTGGATCCAATGAGCCTTTCAGGCTATTTTGGGTCTTTGGGGTGTTTCGGGTCTTCGGGGTCTTTTGGGTCTTCGGTGTCTTCAGGGGCTTTTGTGTGTTAAGGGTCTTTTGTTTCCTATGGGTCTTTAAGATTATTTGGGGTATTTTGGTTCTTCGGGGTATTTAAGGTTCTTTTGGGTCGAAATGGTCTTTTGGATTTTTTGTGTCTTTGGGGTGTTTTGAGTCTTTGGGGTGTTTTGGGTATTTTGGGTGTTTTGGGTATTTGGGGTCTTCAGGGCCATTTGGGTCTTCAGGGTCTTTTGGATCCTCTGGGCTTTTAAGGGTATTTTGGGTCTTTGGGGTATTTTGGGTCTTCTGGGTCTTCAAGGTGTTTTGGGTCTTCGGGGTGTTTTGGGTCTTCGGGGTATTTTGGGCCTTCAGGGTGTTTTGGGTCTTCGGGGTGTTTTGGGTCATCGGGGTGTTTTGGGTCTTTGGTGTCTTCAGGGGCTTTTGGGTCTTCAGGGTCTTATGTTTCCTCTGGGTATTTAAGTCTTTGGGGTATTTTGGTTATTTGGGGTATTTAAGGGTATTTTGGGCCTAAAGGGTCTTCAAGGGTATTTCGTGGATTCAGGGTGTTTTTGGTCTTTAGGGAGTTTTGGGTCTTTGGGGTATTTTGGATCTTCAGGGTATTTTGTGTATTTTGGTTCTTCAAGGTGTTTTGTGTCTTTGGGGTCTTTTTGGGTCTTCGGGGTGTTTTGGGAGTAGAGGATAAATGTTGGTTCTGGCTCACCTTCAAATTATCATGTAAGTGAACGGGGAAAGCGCATTGAAACGCACTAAATCGCCCTTTTTTCCTCTTTTTCTAAGCCCATTTACCTACTACTAAAACACATTGAAGTCAATGGTCTGCATTTAGCTTATTAACTCTCCCCATTTTTCATTATACTCGTAAAGAGACCCAACGAATATTTGTGTTTCATTTTTAGGTAATAACTTAATTCTCTTAAAAGCACAATCACCATCTTGAGCTAACGTGAAATGATATACTTCTCTTAATGACATCACCCAACCTCATCCTAAACCCCACCCACTTTTTGCTAAACCCACCCACTTTTGCTAATCCCCGCCCACTTTTTGATAAGCCCACCCAGTTTTTTGCTAAGCCCCGCCCACTTTGGGGCAAGCCCCCCCTCCCCCGCACTTTGTTAAGTCCCGCCCACTTTATAAACTCTCCACCATTGCATCATTTCCAGTTCAGGCATTACATCATTTCCTGTTAGGACATGTCCAGGCATGCCCAGGGAATTTCCACAGGAAATGACACGCACCAACCATTCTTATATAAAGGGTTCCAGCGCAGGATTTTTTTAAACAGACTTCCTGCTTTTCTTGAGAATGGGCTACTATCTGGAGCTTGAGTGGGATGAATTCACACTTCCTTGGAGTTCTACTACCTGTATGGAACTCAACCTTCAGATTGATGAACTGGACTTGGACCTCTTATTAATGGAGGTAAGTTTGTTTATTTATTTATTTATTTCTATAATTATTTAATTTTGTAATAATTATTTTTTTTATTTTTTTTATTTTTTATATTTTCTTTTTTTCATTATTAAAAAAAAAAAATACTTTTAAAAATAGATTGAGACTCATGTAAGAGTGAGCCAAGTTTCTTTTAATATTCACAGAGCTTGATTTATCCATATACTAAACTTGTTTTAAATTAATACATTGTTATTTTCTCTCACAGGAAATTGTATCTGAGATGCAATATGAAAATACCACTTTTGCCACAACCTGGGGTGAAATCATTGATTTGTTTGAAGACCTTTTGAGCAACCATGACCACAAGAATGAGTTCTACCCTGATGACCCACCAAAAGAGTTATACCTTGGAGACTCTGAACATTGGTTTAATTTTGGAGACTCTGCCTGTGGAGTCTATCTTCGAGACTCTACCTGTGTGTAGCTCAACCTTCACCTTGATAAACTTGATTCAAACCTCTCATCAATGAAGGTAATATTTTATTTTAATATATGCATATAATAATTGTGTATTAAATGAAAAAAAAAATTAATTAATACGTTGTTATTTTCTCTCACAGGAAATTGTATCTGAGATACAAAATGAAAGTACTGTTTTTAACAAGAGTTGGGGTGAAGTTATTCATTTGTTTGAAGACATTTTGAACAACCAAGACCCACAGAATGAGTTCTACCCTGATAATCCAATGAAAGAGTTTTACCTTGGAGGCTCTTTGGATTCTAAAGCAATGAACAATGTTCTTTGTTTAATAACACTTGATTTAAGGTAAATTCAGTTGATTAAAAATAAATTAAATTATATATATATGTTATTTAATTCAATATTAAATACATAATTTTTGTTTTTACATATATTTCAGCAATATCAAGAAAGTTCGAGGAAGAAAATGCTGGAAAATTCTTTCTTCCCATTTCTACTTCTTCAAACTTGAAAGCCTTGAAAGACAGAATTGGGAGAGGAGAAAAAAAGAGAAGATTATGTTGGGGTTGGGATAGGGTTGGGTTAGGGATGGGTTAGAGGATGTGAGGTGAATTTTTTTTAATGAATGCCATACCTCACAGACTCATTTATCTTGTATTATCATTGAATTGTTTAAAAAAAGTTGGAAAAAGATGAATAGAATTGGAAGGTTATCCAAAGAGATGTTTAGACTTACAAATTTGGTGTTTTAATGTGAGGGTTAGGGTTGGGGTTGGGGTTAGGGTTGGGGTTCGTATATTATTATGGCTCACTCACACACACACACACACACACACACACACACCAACAAACAAAATTGTGTGCAGAAGTTAAGCCCAAACTGAAAAGTTGAGGGATTCTGTGTTTGGGGTTCACAGATCTCAAGAACGTATCCCCATTGCACAAACACACAAAAGTTAAGCCCCAACTGAAAAGTTGAGGGATTCTGTGTTTGGGGTTCACAGATCTCAAGAATGTATTCCCATTACATTTCATTATTTATTTATTATTTTTAATACCCCCTCGAGTGTCCATACGTATGTGGAGGATTGTGAAGCGTCAGTCCATTGCTTTCAAGTCTGCTTCTTTTTTTTTCTTCTTTTTGTGTATACAAGATCGAGGCTCCTGAAAGAGCGAACATTAATCACAAAAAGTGAAACCGACACATAAAACACAAAAAACAAGGGGAGCGGTAGACAAGATGGGGAGAGAGGGGGAAGGACACAAACACAACATTTGAGAGCAGGGGCATCGGGAGAAATGTGGGAGGGGGAGGGGTTGGGGGGAGGTGGGAGAGGTATAAAACATATGAACACTGCAAGGACTTCCAGGAAAGAAGTTGGAATTTCCAAAAAAAAAGAAGTGTATCTGGGGTGAATTAGCAGGGGTTGAAAAGATCAAGGTTTTGGATGGGGGGAAGATAAGAGATGGTGTTGAACAGCTGTTTTAAAGACCTGGAGAGAGGAGTGGGATTGAAGGGAGTGTGGGAGTTTGTTCGAGAGGTGGATGAAAAGGGGAATGAAAGAGTGAAGGTGAGCAGAGAGCCCAGATTTTGGCAGTTTAACCCTAAGAGGGTTGCAGGCAGATCTTGTGCGACCTGAAGGAATATTGGGGGGACAGAGCACAGAGAGAGAGCTGTGGGAGCAAGGCCGGAGAGGAGTCGGTAGAAGACAGAAAGACCACCAACCTGCCTGCGGTGAGTGAGTGAAAGGCCCTCAGAGTTAACTTCATCGCAGGAGATTCCAATGATTCTGAAAGCTTTGGTTTCAACAGCGTGAAGCCGAGCTAGGTGTGAGGCAGGAGCACCAGCCCAGAGGGGGTTAACAGTATTCCATTGAGCTGTGGATGAAAGCCTTGTATGTGGTGAGGAGTTCAGGTGTGCCAAGGAAGGACTTCGCACGACAGAGGATGCCCAGTTGGCGACTGGCTTTGGAGGCCAGCTTGGAAATGTGGTTTTCCCAAGAAAGATCATGGCAGATAGTGAGACCCAAAAGCTTGAGCGACAGAACTTCTTGGAGAGGATTGTTGAGAAAGTAGATGGGAGGGTTATCCAGTCGGTCCTTTCAGAGAGACATTGTAAGAGTGTGAGATTTGTCAGGATTGAAAGACATGTTCCACTTGTTTGACCAGTCTGTGATTTTGTCCAGGTCTGCAGAGAGTGGGGAGGCTGCAGACTGCCGATCTGAGGGATGAGGAATGGAGCTCCCTCTTTTTATATATTTTGTTTGTCTGGTTGATTTGTTTGTGAAGTAAATGTCAGCTCTTTCACGAGCCTCGATTCAGTATACAAAATAGTGGAGTCATCAGCAAAGAGCTAGAGGATTTTCCAGAGAGTCGGAGAGATCATTGATGAAGACCAGAAATAGCACAGGGCCCAGAACACTACCTTGGGGAACTCCAGCCAAAACAGGGAGGGGAGATGAGAGAAATCCATTCAGGGCCACACGTTGCCGACGACCAGAGAGGAAGTCCACAAGCCATGAGTGGAGATTTCCATGGATACCATAGGAGGAGAGTTTGGTGAGCAGAGCTGGGTGCCAGACCGTATCGAAGGCACGTGATATGTCAAGTGAGACAGCTCTGATTTCCTGTTTGGCATTGAGGACCTCCATCCATTGTTGAGACAGCAGAAGCAACATGTCCAGAGTGGAATGACCTTTTCTGAATCCAAATTGATGATCAGAGATCAAGCCATTGGAGAAGGGGAAGGATTTGATATCCGAAGCAATGATGGATTCCATGACTTTGCTGATAATTGGAAGCAGGCTGATTGGTCTGTTGTTGCAAGGATCTGTTTTTGCACCTTTTTTGTGTAAAGCGGTAATGTTTGCTGATTTCCAAGATGCTGGCAGATGATGCTTACTTGTTGATGATGAAGCATCTTATCTTACTTCTAAGCATCTGATGATGCATCTTACTTCCAAGATGCTTACTTGTGTCTTTTGTAATTCTTGTGAATAAAATTATCCCAATATTTCTTCTCCATTTAAGGCATATAATTTCTAAGTCCAAGGGACTGTATCCATCACATCAAACTATTTTTAAAAGTTCATTAGTCCATCTTTTTGTATAACCTTTCTCAAAATGACTTTTCCATCTGTATATTCTTACAATATCACCAACTTTGAACTTGGGTTTTCTCAAATTAATCTCCTTTTCATATTCTAATTTTGTAAATGTTTCCGATGGTTTTGATTTTGTTGACGAATGAATTGTATTATTGTAATTATCTACAATATCCTGAATTAAATATACCCATTGTAGAGAACCGAGTTGTGTGAATTTTTTATATAGTCTCTATTTCAAAGTGCGATTAAAACGCTCAATAACAACTGCCTTCCCTTCATTAAAGGCGCTGTATAATTTAATGCCATTATCTTTAAGAAATTTTATGAATATTTTGTTATGGAATTCTTCTGTTCCCTCATCAGTCCATAACTTCTTTGGTTTTCTTTTACTTTTACTAAATATTCCACTGAAAGCTAACATAAGAATATTACCCCTTTTGTTTTTTCAAAGGAACAACCCAAGCATATCTACTCCTCAAATCAATAACGGTTAAAGCATACTGGTATCTCTTATTACAGACTTGGCATTTAATATGGAATATTTTTTTTGTGGGGATGAACTTACTTTTCAAGATGACTTAGAACCAAAAGTTCATTGGAATTATGTTGAAATTATTCTAGATTTTGTTAATGTGACCTTTAAAAGAAACAAAAACCACATTTGACATTTCGAAGCAAATAAATTGATCCTTGAAAGTGATGTAAACTGATATCGAACTCAATTCACGGACAGTACTGTGTTAAACTTCTGTACGTTTTCCAGAAGTATCTCTTTATTTTGCACATTAGCCAAAGTTTTTTTCAAGAAAAACAAAAGCTAAATTATGACTGGGATTACGGACAGTAAAATTACAGTTCAGTACTTCGTGTAACCCCCACGAGCATTCAGGAGAGCACGTACACGTCGAGGCATGCTGTTCACGAGATTTGCCAAGGTTTGGACAGGAATCGCTTGCCATGCAGTGACAATAGTCTGCTGCAATTCACGCACAGATGTAGGCTTCTGGTCCAAGTTGTCGATTTGATGCGTTAATTCTGCCCACAAGTTCTCTATCGGATTCATATCCGGGGACATGGCAGGCCACTCCATATGCTCTACACCACGGTCAGCAAGAAAGTGTTGGATCATGCGAGCACGATGAGGCCGTGCATAGTCATATTGGAAGACAAAGTTTCCTCGAAAGGCTGCACGAGCAAATGGAAGCAATGTTTCTTCCAGAATGACCCTGTACTTGAACTGGTTCAGGTTTCCATTCAGAACAACCAGGTCAGTTTTGCCCCCTGCATGAAAAGCAGCCCAAAGGGTCACCCCACCACCTCCAGCTTGGACTCTTGGCACTATACAACCTTCGTTGTGGGCTTCATGCACTTGTCTGCGCACTTGGACGCGGCCATCATGACGATCGACCAGAAATCTAGACTCGTCACTGAAGGTCACGTGATTCCAGTGTCCTGGCTGCCATTGACGGTGCTCTCTGGCCCACTGCAATCGGCGCTGGCTGTGTTGTCTGGTCAGGCATGGCTTTCTCAGGGGACGCCTGGCACGATCGCCTGCTTGAACCAGTCGTTGGTTGACTAGCCTTCTGGATACAGGCACATTTGTCAGTTGCTGCCACTCAGCCCTAAGCCGATTAGCTGACTTGGTACGGCCATTGCAGACTAACCGGTGTAGCTGGTGATCATCTCTCCTTGTGGTTCTGCGTGGACGTCCTGGCCTCGGTATTTGAGTAGGGACACCCCTCTGAGCATTTCGTTTCAGGATCTTTGACACCTGACCTTGAGTGATGCCATACTGCCGAGCAATAGCACGCTGTTTCATGCCAGAATTTCGTAAAGCCACCACTCCATGACAAACAGCATTGTCAAGTTGACGGACCATCACCAGAGGAAGCGGCAATAACTTTTGTAGACGTGCAGCAGTTGTTTTCCACTAATACAGAACGCAACAACCCTTATATACCCGATTGTGAAGCCAATCGTCAAATGTACCTGTCCTTACATTTTGTCATGCCACCTGTGATATAATCCTGTTATTGACTTCTTGCTGTGAAAGACAATCAGTGACATGGTTCTTTCAACAAAGACATCACCGAAGGGTAAAAGAAACTCATCTGATTGATATACTGAGTTCAGAAAGTAAACCCAAGTCAAGAAAAAAAAAAAATTCCATATTAAATGCCAAGTCTGTATATAGTTCAATTAAATCAGCGGACCAGATGTGGTCGGTGCCTTTAGAATAAACCTTCCTTCTTTTAAACTTTGTGATTACTGGTCTATGTAATTCATTAGCCAAAAGCTCCTCTGTCTTGATGTCATCATCAGAGCTTAATAGTTTTTTGAGGGTGAAACACCTGGAATACCAACCCCAAGTCCCAACCTCAATTTAGCACTTGTCAATTTTTTCACGATAAACCTATCAACTTTCTCTCTCAGCGTTGGATTTTGTATCAAAGACAAATTATACAACATTTCTCTGTCGGCTTTATGTTTTTCAGTCAACGTCGTGGTATTCCCATAAGCAATATGATGCTTCATACACACTTCATCAACCCTATTTAGAGGTTTAGACCAAGGTTTAGGATTGTCAGCCTCATCTAATCTTTTAGCCAAGTTTGTTCCTGGACCACAGAAAGAATACCCCAGAAGGTGCAATTCCCCTGGAATTCCAGTTGTAAATTTACTCCCTGACAAAAACTTTTGTATATCTCCCCCACTTTTATGCTTAGAAATGAATTGACACTTTTTGGAGCTACACACTAAACATATCCCCTTTTCATAAACTCTATTATTTTTACCTTTAACATACGATATATTTTTCGTTTTAGTTTTCTTTTTACATTTTTTTGTTTGTTTGTTTTTTGTTTTTTGTATACAAGATCGAGGCTCGTGAAAGAGCGAACATTAATCACACAGAAAGACAAACAGACACACAAAACAAATTTAACACAATAACTCATTTATTTATGAGAAAAATTCCGACAGAGTACAAAAACCTTTTTGGTTTTCAACATATACATTTCTATCTTGATTTTTAAAACATAAAGAATCCTTAGGAATGCCTTCACTCTCTCCTCCATTTATTTACAAATAAAAACTAACTAAAGTCAATAACACCAACAATCCAACATCATCAACCACGTAATCTTTTCCTTCTTATTCTTCATCCCCACTTTCTCGTTTAAATCTCCCCCCCTGAAGCTAATATTTTGTCCACTAGACTTTTCACTTCTTTATTTTCCTCCTCAGTGCATTGAGGTTGATTTATTTGCAGTAATACCCTCAATCTTTTCTTCCACTCCTCCTTCACCCTTTTCTCCCTCTCCTCTTTCCCTCTTTTTTCACTCTCCTTTTTCTCACTCTCTTCTTTCTCTCTTTTCTCTCTTTCCTCCTTCTCTCTTTTCTCCCTCTCTTCTTCAACTCCTTCCTCATCCCTTGCTACCCTTGAGTTTGAGCCCCAAAGAATATCATACATATATTCATCTGGATTTTGAGATATTCTTGTATCCGAAATTATTTTTCTCATAATAGGATACCAATAAGATTTGTTGATGATTTCTAAAAGTTTTAGATTTCATAACTTTTAGAAGTTGATTTTTATTTAATATTTTAATCAAGTCTCCATTTGTGGGTTTAGCAATATCAGTATAAGGCCAGTTCTTAATTACCAAATTTCCATGTATATGTTCCAATTCATAAGGTATGTAAAACCGAGCACTCTTTTCTTGGAGGTATCCCTGAATACAAAAATTATAATTCTCTTGTAGTCTTCTCCCTGCCATTTATGTATCAGAAATATATGTGAGATTAATATTATGACAGGTAATACCACCCCATCTTCCTTCTACCAAATCGGTTTGTATTCCTCGGCTTTCTATCTTTATCTCATTACCTTCCTTCTTTGTCATATAAATTATTGTTTTGCTGTCATATGATTTTCTATTCTTGAAATCACGTATTTGTTGTTTGCTAATTGTACTTCCACATAACTCCTTATCCTCACCAAGCGTATAATATTCTTCTTTACGAGACTGAATAAAATCATGTCGGTCTTCTAAGTTTGTTGAAAAAGACCAATTATACCCTAAATCAGGCATATCATACCCCCATTTATCTTTTCGCATATTAACTATAATTAATTAACTATAATATGTATATTGTTAATATATACATATTAACTATAATTAACTACAATCCTTCTTTATAAAATTCAATTGTAAGCAGACAGTTAAATTTAATGAGGAAAGGTGTATGGTCAGTATAACCAGGTGTTGTGGTTGTAAATTTTACTTGTTTAACAAAACGTGCTGTTTTATTTAAAGATAAATATTGTGATAAATCACTGAATCTAATTTAGTCTGGTCTGTTAGGGGGATTTTAAGGGGGGATTGTGCAAATTTGTCTACAAGCATGAAACTTGGCACACTTGTAGTTTGTGACCTGCTGAATTCAAATCTGCCGGGAGCCAAAGCCAATTCTCAATGGGAGCGCCATATTTGACACTTCAAAATGGCCGCCACTCAAACACTAACTTTTCCGTTACTAGCCAACCAAAAGTCACATAATTACAATTAAAAGCACTTTTCTAGGGTTTTGGACCTCACTGATTCTAAATCTGATGTCTGTTTGACAGTAGCCTTGACAGGAAATTTTACATTTTTTTATTTTTATGTTTGACAATTTTTTTAAATTTCTATTTTTTTATTTAAATTTTATTTTTTACATTTTATTTCATGAACATGGGATTGTGAGTTCTGGACCTTTGAGCCCAGATCTCTAGAGACTCAGGTGGTCCCTCAACACCAGAGCAGTAATTGGAGTATGACTTCTGTCTGAGGAAATACAGACCCATGACAGAGACCTGGTGAGCATAGCGAGTGTGCTTTATATGATGCTCATGAAGCACAGACTGGGCACGGCCAGATGTGAGGACCTGGGCCTGAGTAAGAATGTTCCTCCACCCAGAGTCCCGCAGCAACTTACCAATCATCTGGTGCATTTTGGCCTCTATGTGTAGAGCGCCCATCATCAGGACCAGCTTATCTTCCCCCATTGTGTCAGGGAATGACCACTGCAGCTGCTTAGCGATGGCATACAGAGGCTGGTCACCACCAAGCACAGGAGTTTGACCAGGGTTGAGGGCCTCTGTGCCTTGCATTGTGAGATGCATTGCATGTTTCATCATAGAAGGTGTGGCTGCTTTGTCAGGGAACAGAGGTAGAACCCCTATCAATGCCTTAGGCTTCACAGAGTCATCACTCATGAGTCGGGAGTTGTAGCCTGACCAGGTGATGACTTCACCTTCTGGCAATGTGTCCTGTTTCAGCACTGTGGACACATGTGCCATCCAGGACTCATCCTTGAATTTGGCTCCATGTAGCAGATTATGAGATGGCCGAGAATTGAGATCTGGAGTACATGGTACATGCAAATCATTGCTTGAGAATTCAGCTGGCTGAACCACTGTGTAGGATTCAGGAAGTTGTGGTACAGTAGTGTCTGTAGGATCCAGCTCGATAGAGGGTCGCTGTACTCCTTGGTTGTCCCAAGACAGGTGGTTTGTCACGCTGATTGCTGTCCCATGGAACTCATCATGGGAGAAGTTACCTTGGTTGCTGCTATCCAAGTTGTCTACATCAAAGGTCACGAAGACCCCACTATGGATGTTTGTGGGCAGCACAACTCCATCCTGGACAAACTGTTTGACGTGTGCTCGTGCCATGGATCGCCTGATCTCCAAGACACGACTGTAAGACACAGAAACCCCAAAGGCATTGGCATTATTGATCTCTTTCTTCCGCCTACCCTCACCATGCAGCTTGAGGCCCTGGTACAAAGGGAAAGAGGTCTCATGTTCTTTGTTGTGACGGATGTTACTGGACTTTGTGGCATGATGTGAACCACTGCAGGTATTATAAATAATCTGCTGGGCAATGGTGCTTGCAACTCTTGCCCTGCCTTGTACCTGCGCCTGCAACTCCTCATTGCTCTGTTCACGCAAGATTGAGGGGCCCTGGAGCAGGATGTTGAGGAAGTTTCTCAGCTGTCCAGGGATGGGAGATGTCAGGGAATCAGAGGCAAAAGAACCAGTAAATGGTTCTTGCCTCTGGAGACAGCATTTCCTAAGTATTACTGCTGCTCGCATCAACAACAAAGCATCATCCTGACCTATCTGGGACTTATGGGCTTCAGCTATTAGATCTCCAACGTTCTGGTTGCTAGAGATATAGACTTCCTTGCCCTGGGAGAACTCTGTCGACTCAGGAAGCAGCTTCAGAAGATACTCCTTGAACCGTGTGGCATGTCGTTCCCTGGTATCAGAACAGGGAATTTCCTGTTGCTCCACAAGTGTTCTATATAACTGTCGCAAAGCAGACAGTTTGAAGACTGAGTCAGAGTCCTCGACTAAAGCAACAATTTGCGCAATGGCAACTGAATTGAAGTGAGGGGCAGGAGGACCTGCAGATGATCTGCGATCCTCAGCACGAGCTGAGTCTCTCAGGTGCAAGTAACACTGTACATGATAGTAAGTGTCACCAGCGTGGGCATCAGCTGCGTGGGCAATCAGTTTGCCCAGAAGATTGAAATTGTTGGTGTTCTGAGCCCAGGTCTTTAAGTTTGTGTCTACATTAAATGTTTCAACTTTACGTAGATTATTTTGGTCCTGTCCCTCACATATTATGCAACAAGGAGACTTCTGAGGAGCAGAAGACACTGCAAAACTGGACCGTAGTTTCTTAGGTGAGTTTTGGTCACTAGAATCCTCTTTTTCAGTGAACCTTCTCAGGCGAGAGTTACTGCAGTAGGTTCTGCAAACTTTGTGATATTTGGCATTGTGTGTCTGAAGCGTCTTAGCAATGCCCTGGCCCTCATCAAGCTGAGCCCATGACACTTTCAAACAAGAAGGCATGACACCAATGGCTTTAAAACCATTCAGATCTTTCTCAATTGAAGCAAGGCCCTCTTCCGTTGGCGTCTGCAACCGTTCATCCTTTTCTTCTTGGCAGACACAGCAAAGCTCCCAGTTGATGGCATCCATCCTTGCCATCCACCACCAGTACAGCTAGGACTTCTATTCTCTATTCTTCTATTCTATTCTTCTATTCCCACATCAGAACAACAGGCACCTGAAATAAAATTAAAAAAATAAAATTTAAATAAAACAATCAAAATTTAAAAAAATTGTCAAACATAAAAATTAAAAAAAATGTAAAATTTCCTGTCAAGGCTACTGTCAAACAGACATCAGATTTAGAATCAGTGAGGTCCAAAACCCTAGAAAAGTGCTTTTAATTGTAATTATGTGACTTTTGGTTGGCTAGTAACGGAAAAGTCAGTTTTTGAGTGGTGGCCATTTTGAAGTGTCAAATATGGCGCTCCCATTGAGAATTGGCTTTGGCTCCCGGCAGATTTGAATTCAGCATGTCAAAAACTACAAGTGTGCCAAATGTCATGCTTGTAGACAAATCTGCACAATTTTTCCCCTAACAGACCAGACTAATTGTCATTTGCATCTGTGGGGCTTGGATAAATTGATTAATTTATAAGTATTTTTCATATTAATATTTTTTGTTATATTATATTTTTGGCGTTCAGCCTGTGCCTTTGTATAATAATTTGATAAATCAATATCCTGGGGGGTGGCGTCAGGAAGGGCATCCGGCCATAAAAAAAAACATTGTCTCAAACAGGGAACCATGATTGTCATGGGGCCCGCAAGGCTAACCCCTGCTCTAGTGGGGAAAATGGCCTTAAAACGATCATTCATTCATTCATTCAATATCCTGAGGGGATTCTCCAAAGATAGAACCATCTTTTCCAACATAAGTCATTTATATTAGATTAAAAATAATATAAATTAAAAATAATTAAAAATAATACATCATAAAAATTTTCATTATTATTGAGTTGAAATAATATATATAAACATAATTGATCACAACATTTAGAATTAATGCCTTGTACTTGAAATGTTTGATAAACACCATTCTGTAAGAATTTTATTACTTCAACAGGTGGTGTATAGTGGGGCTGCTTAACTGATGAATTGTGCCTTTTCCCTTAAAAGCATGAAACTTTGCACATGGCTAGAATACCCCAAAAGAAAGATTTTTAGTCCAGGGGGCATCTCCAATTTCACCCCATATGACGGCCATCTTGAAATTCAAGATGGCCGTCATACAAGACCTGTTTTGATGAATATCTCCATAATTAGAACAGCTATCTAAATGGTTGCAGTGCCTACACCTACATTTTTAGGGTCTAGGAATCCAATGGTAACATAAAATATTAAGCAGTCAGATGCAAATATTAATTTTGCATAGTATCATGCATACTGAGAATGCATATAAATACTCTTAACAGGTTGGCATTCTTCAGTGATTAAAAGTGTCTATGACATCGCAGACTGTAACTGTGCCATCTTGTGGTTTTCTAGTCTTTGCTGCATTCTCCATCACATGCGCAGAGAGAAGTACAGGGAAGTGCAGCTTTCTTACACCGGCAACGACCAGTACATCCTTTTTTGCACCCACGCTTAACAAGTTCATTGCAGATCTTTGCAGCCTCTGGAAGTGTTGTCCATATTGGTTTGAACTGGCCAGCAGACGTTTTTTGCCAACCCCATTCAGTGGGGCTTGGTAGATCAGGCTTAGCATGCAATGCTTGTCCCCAGCATAGTGCGCCTTGGTATACTGCCCGCTTTAGGTGCTGCACAAGGGCATCATGTGTTGGTGTAATTGATTCCACAGGTCTGCCCTTCTTTGCAAACAGTTTCTTTCGTGCAATGTTAATGTCAGTAGCAGTACTTGTGCGATCATACAACAGAATAACAAATCTCTCAATGACGTTCATGCAGGTTTCAGTTATCTCTGTGCTCTGGTGGCAAATTTCTGCTGGTACCTCTGTGAGCTCAGGGAATGATTCCCACACATTCCCTGCAGTTACCTTTCCACGCCCATTAAACGCTGAAGAAGTGTCACACCCTGTTAGTGCATGAAACATGGGGAGGGCTTTATATTTCTCAGGGCCAAGAGCTGTGGCTATATCATGTGCAGAGATAAATCGCATGTTCTTGCCTGTCCCAAATTGTAACCATATCATCACTGAAAGCTTCTGGGATGCTGTATCTGCAAGCACGACAACATCTGTGTCCACAGTTTGTATGAGGACCTTACTATGCCCTCTCTGTGTTGCATCAGCAGCATGTAGGAACATCCGACCATCTGCCTCTTCCTGAGTGCACGGGGAGAGTGATTCTAGATCAATGCGTGGTGGAGCAGTAAGAACCTCTGTATCAAGTGTGACAACGAGCTCCTTGCGCTGGTCTTCAAATGATTTAATTGTTTCATTGGAAAGGAAGCTGAAGAGTTCACGCTTGTTTTCATCAACTCGAAGAAAGTTCTGCCACTGTCCAGGAATTGCAACTGAGGTATCTACTCGTCGGCGAACCCCCTTGCCATGCTTTTCACGGGTCATGCTCTTAAGGCTGTTGGGTAGGTAATGGTCCCACACCAGATCAAGTCGGGTTGCAGATTTGTACTGTGAGAAAACAAATGGGATGAAGACCTTTTCGGCATATTCGCCAAATGTTTTGACTGTGCCAACATCGGGCTTTAGCTTTTGAACAATTACTGCCCCGTCAAGTATGACACATGTCACCTCTGGCATCTGTGTGCTTGATGGTGAAAGTTCCTCTAAGCAGTCCAAAAGGTCGCTCTTTGTACCAGGTCGAAGCTTCCCATCCTTGGACAGAGATGGAGGGAAAGATTGATTTTCATGACGGAAAAATTCATCCAGGTTTCCCTCGCGGGTTTGACAGGCAATATAGAGGCGAGAAAACAGTTGAACATCACTCTTCAATGAGGCTACCTTGTGTTTATCTGTCAGCTGGTCTGTTACTGATGAGCTGCCAAACAGAGGTAACTTTTTGCGTGGGACGACATCATTCAAAGGCTTTGAGCGTTCAATCAGCCTCTCTTGCACAAATGACTCCAGAGCCTCCTTTCCCACTTTCTGCACGTCTTTCACACTTTGTACGACTGATGCACTTGCTATATCCTTTGTGTCAAGGACCAAAAGGTCAGCGGTTTCTTCAAGAAATGGATTACCTAGCTCCTCAATAACTGATACAAGTGATCTGACATGTTTGTCAAAGGTCATCTGGGTGCTTTTATTCTGATCATGATGCAGTGATGGCGCTTTGCTTTCATGTTGCTCCTGTGCAGTCTCAAACTCATCAATCACCCTTGAGACCTCTGGACCTGCAACCATCCATCTTTGCAGAGCATGGGCATTGTCCAGCAGACCCACAGCTCCTCCATCTCCCTTGATACGTGCATTGTTCTGTTCATGTGCATGATCTGTAGCAATTGAAGAAAATTTGCGATGGGTCTTTTGTACCGTGAACATGCCAGGTCGGAAATTATCCAGAACTTCAGGGTGTGTCTTGTGCAAGTCCATCCTATCACGCAAATGGACTGTGACCCATCTTGCATAGTGCGTATGGTCAAGAGCAAAGAACCACGGAAGAAGCTCCCATAAAGCATCTAAGTACATTTCAAAGTCAGCCTCCCTCAATGAGCGCACAAAGGTCAGGATGCTGTTCTCCAATGCCATTGTGAGACTCCAGTATTGGAACTGTGGGTGGTCCCCTTAGTCATTTTGCCACACCAATCAGTAAATGAAAGTTTCGTCTCAGCTTCTATTGCATAGTCATTGTATGCCCGATGCTGCAGTATGTGCAAGGCTGCAGCTGTCACCTGATGGGCATTGCGCGAGCGTGAAACATGTGCAGCTCGCAGGAAAGAATCTGCACTTCCCACTGAGGCAATATTGGCTTGCACCAATGCTTCTACCCAGCCGCTTCCAGATAACCAGTCACCCGATGTCTTCAGTGCAGTCATTTCAAAGTGCAATCCTCCGAATAGCAGAACAAATCTGTCCTCTCCATATTGCTCATGCCATTTCCATTGAATCTGTATGGCCGCCACATACTGCTTAATATTTTATGTTACCATTGGATTCCTAGACCCTAAAAATGTAGGTGTAGGCACTGCAACCATTTAGATAGCTGTTCTAATTATGGAGATATTCATCAAAATAGGTCTTGTATGATGGCCATCTTGGATTTCAAGATGGCCGCCATATGGGGTGAAATTGGGGATGCCCCCTGGACTAAAAATCGTTATTTTCGGGTATTCTAGCCATGTGCCAAGTTTCATGCTTTTAAGGGAAAAGGCACAATCGATCCGAATTTTTTAGCTAAGCCGCCCAGCTAGTAGACCATAACTATCAAAATAATATTTATCCTGACTATTATGAATACAAACCCAATGAGAACCATTCTGTGTGTCTAAATTCATAATAATATTCTTTGTATTCTGAGGCAACTTTGTTAATTCATCTCATACAAATAACCACATTATCAATTTTTTGTTTTTTACAATACTTAACAAGTTCTATATTTGATGTTGTATTCTTTCCAAATTGGTTAAACCATTTATCCATTTATTTATGAGAAAGATATAATCCATTACCCCCTTTTAGTTAGTTTAACACCCGCCTGTGCGATAGAAGAAAGCATATCTCCAACTAAAAATCTCGCTTTATCAGGTAGGCTTTCAAGCTTTTCAGCAAAATGTACAAATACACCACTTCCACTAATTTGTTTCTCCAACTCCTTGTTATGTCTTTCCAATTCTTTTTGAGCTTTTAGTTGTGCCTTCCTTTCGTTAGCAGTTTTTACCGCTGCTGAAATACCACCAGTCAATGCTCCCGCTGCACTTAAACCAGCAAATAAAGGCATTAGAAATGGAAGAAATCCTCCTCTTGTCTCCTTTATTGAATATTTCTTCAACATAGGTTTTGATATTTTAAATGTAAGTGAGCCAGTATCATGTAGTGTTTCACCTACTCTCTTGTGAGCAAAACATCAATTCTTACTGCTCATTTTCTTTGAATTGTATTAACATTAATAATACAAGGCTTTTTATTTTGAATACAAGACGATAGTTTATCAAGATTGATTTTATTAACATATACATCAGTTGATACTTTAGCACTCATTTATTTATTAGAAAAATCTATGTGATATTAATCATAACACCATTATCTGTATTCATCTGCAATTCTGTTTCTTCCAAAAGCAAACAATATTTATCAACTTCTTCACTCTCCCCCCTTTCAATGTATAGAGAAGTATCCACTCTATTAGACTTTATAGTTTCCTTTTGAGAACTCAGGTCATTTGATTTGAGAATTGCGTAGATTGTATAAATTTTTTGAAACGCAGTCATATCCAAAATTAGCTCTTGTTTACCGTTGCTTTCACACACCTTTTGGTAAGACTTGTAGGCTTCCACATAATCATTTTTTTCCCAATCAATTTCCAATCTATCTCGCGGGTAAAATGTGCCATCAAGAGAAACCCGAGGTTGTTTCACCTTGGCATTATCACTCAGCGCATTATTCTTATCAGTAGCACTATCTCCATCTGGTTTCTTAAAAATGAGCCATAGGTATCATGGCTTTCCTTCCAGAACACCTTAATTCCAAGTGTAGGTAGTGTGTTCCAGTTTAACGTGTTGACATCTTCTTTTAAGGTATGATACATTTAGCGGTTTCTTTGAGTTAAGTCTTCTATTCAACATCTCTTCCGTTTTAAGATTAGGAGTATATTCACTAATATACCAACACAAATCATTAATAACAAATTTATTATTATCACCAAAAGCATTAGCAGTCCCAAAAACAATCTATTTACATTATCATTCCTTTGTAGTTGAAATCGAATTTTAAGACCAAACAAAACTTTATCATAATCACAAAATCCAAATATACCTCTAAGGGGTACTGCTACGGTAAAACTATTCTCTGCTTTTGTTTCATCATTATACATTGCCTTCCTTTGACGATAACCAGGGTCTGCGTTTGTACCCGTTGACATATCTGGAATAAAACCTTCAACAGACCCCTTACCCATTCTATCACGAAACGAATATAGTGTGAATTTCATCATTTCAGATGTAGCAGAGACATAATCAACCGCTTCAACCTCTAAGTGTTCCAATATACAAACGGACACTATCAAACATTTTCCAGAAGAAATCATTTACGAGTGTAGCATTAGTGTTATTCGCAGCCTTAGTGAATTTAAATTTACACAGCAACAAACTATCAGCAAGATTCAAGTAAGTTTGTTGATTATTTATTTCAAAACTTTTTGTTCCGTTTGAATTCCAGTCTGTTCCTGTTATAGCATTTACCTCATAATAGTCTTCCTTTTTAGTAGAGTTTGAAATGATAATCCTATCATCCAAATCATAGATACTGTCAATTGCTTCCATACTTGTATTTACAGACTTGGCATTTATATGGAATTATTTTTTTTCTTGACTTGGGTTTACTTTCTTAACTCAGTATGTCAATCTGGTGAGTTTCTTTTACACTTTGGTGATTTATTTGTTAAAAGAACCATGTCACTGATTGTCGCAGCAAGAAGTCAACAACAGGATTATATCACAGGTGGCGTGACAAAATGTACAGACAGGTGCATTTGATGATTGGCTTCACAGTCGGGTATACAAGGGTTGTTGCGTTCTGTATTAGTGGAAATCAACTGCTGCACGTCTCCAAAAGTTATTGCCGCTTCCTCTGGAGATGGTCCGTCAACTCGACAATGCTGTTTGTCATGGAGTGGTGGCTTTACGAAATTACGGCATGAAACAGCGTGCTATTGCTCAGCAGTATGGCATCACTCAAGGTCAGGTGTCACAGATCCTGAAACGAAATGCTCAGAGGGGTGTCCCTACTCCAATACTGAGGTCAGGACGTCCCCGCAGAACCACAAGGAGGGATGATCGCCAGCTGCACCAGTTAGTCCGCAATAGCCGTACCAAGTCAGCTAATCGGCTTAGGGCTGAGTGGCAGCAACTGACAAATGTGCCTGTATCCAGAAGGCTCGTAAACCAACGACTGGTTCAAGCAGGCTATCATGCCAGGCGTCCCCTGAGAAAGCCACGCCTGACCAGACAACACCGCCAGCGCCGATTGCAGTAGGCCAGAGAGCACCATCAATGGCAGCCAGGACACTGGAATCACGTGACCTTCAGTGACTAGTCTAAATATCTGGTCTATCGTCAAGATGGCCGCATCCGAGTGCGCAGACAAGTGCATGAAGCCTACAACAAAGATTGTATAGTGCCAAGAGTCCAAGCTGGAGGTGGTGGGGTGACCGTTTGGGCTGCTTTTCATGCAGGGGGAAAAACTGACCTGGTTGTTCTGAATGGAAACCTGAACCAGTTCAAGTACACGGCCATTCGGGAAGAAACATTGCTTCCATTTGCTCGTGCAGCCTTTCGAGGAAACTTTGTCTTCCAAGATGACAATGCACGGCCTCATCGTGCTCGCATGATCCAACACTTTCTTGCTGACCGTGGTGTAGAGCATATTGAGTGGCCTGCCATGTCCCCGGATATGAATCCGATGGAGAACTTGTGGGCAGAATTAACGTGTCAAATTGACCACTTGGACCAGCAGCCGACTTCTGTGCGTGTATTGCAGCAGGCTATCGTCACTGCATGGCAAGCGATTCCTGTCCAAGCCTTGGCAAATCTCGTGAACAGCATGCCTCAACGTGTACGTGCTCTCCTGAATGCTCGTGGGGGTAACATGAAGTACTGAACTGTAATTTTACTGTCCGTAATCCCAGTCGTAATTTAACTTTTGTTTGTGTTAAAAAAATGTTTGGCTAATGTTCAAAATAAAGAGATACTTCTGGAAAACGTACAGAAGTTTAACACAGTACTGTCCATGAATTGAGTTCGATATCAGTTTACATCACTTTCAAGGATCAATTTAACTGTTTTGAAATGTCAAATGTGGTTTTTGTTTCTTTTAAAGTTCACATTAACAAAATCTAGAATAATTTCAACATAATTCCAATGAACTTTTGGTTCTAAGACATCTTGAAAAGTAAGTTCACCCCCACAAAAAAATATTCCATATTAAATGCCAAGTCTGTAGTTTGTGGTTCTATTATGCATATTCTAACCATATTTATATAGACGAGTTTAGTTCAGGTTCCCTGGAACCTCTCTAGTTTAGAAAGACTTGGTCAAACAATATACATGTATGGTATTGAATCAAGATATGTTGAATATTTCAATAGATGTGTTCAACAGGGTTTAAGTATTCATTCATCAAATCCCCACCTCCTCACACACACACACACACACACATAGCCCATTTTTGGGCGTGCAACGCCAAAATGCAATCCCAATCTAGTTTATGTCTTAAAGATGCTGCATAAGAAGTTTCATCAAAATTTATCAATATTTGTGACTTTTAGAGCAAAGACGTCGAATTGTTTACAGACGACAGACAGACAGACCGACAGACAGACAACAGATGGACGACAGACACTGGGTGTCGACAAAAATTCAGCTGCACATAGTCCAGTTGAGTTTAAAATTCTTATGTATTAGACCCTGCTCACTATAACACTGCTCCTGGTTTAGCTTGGAGTGCTATGTTAAAAATGACAAAACAGGCTTTGGATTTAATCAGTGATGTAGATATGCTTTTGATGATAGAAAAGGCTAAAAGAGGAGGAATTTCACAAGTCTGCTCGAGCAGATACACAAGAGCAAATAACAAATATCTTCCAAATTATGATTCAACGAAAGAGAGTTCTTACTTGATGTACTATTATGCGAACAACCTGTATGGCTGGGCAATGTATCAAGCCCTACCTTATGGAAAACTCAAATGGGTTAAAGAGAAAGATTATGAAAAGGTTTTACAGGATATCGTTATCTCTACACAAAAAGAATTGGATAAAGCTAAAATTGGATATTATTTTGAGGTTGATTTGAAATATCCTGAAGAACTTCATAATAAACATAAAGATCTGCCTTACACTCCTGATAAAGAAAGACCAAGAAAAGAATGGTTAAGCGATTATCAACAATCATTTAATGCAAAAGGTAAATCAACAGAAAAATTACTTACTACATTATATTGTCGTGCAACTCTGGTTAACACCACAGTCGCGGATAACCTAAACGATCTTATTCGGAGGCAACAACCAAACACAGATTCGGCTATATGTCGCGCAGAAGGAAGAAGGAAAATGGAGGCTGCGGCAAAAGCTTACCTTCAGTGCAATGAAGTAGCTCCGGTCCGGTAAGGGGATTAACTTAAGCGGGCACAGGTTTAACAGGGGATGCAAAATAATACAAGGGTTTATTAAAGGAAAAAGGGCAAGGACAGGAAAAAGCACGCGCCGGTAATAAAATATCCTAATCGGGACGTCCCCACTCACACTTCAGATACAAACGAGGGACTGCGAACTACGGAAAAGAAACACGTTCGTTGTGTAATTGTAAAATGTTCTGCGGATGCGGCCATATCTCGTCTGTCGTCTTGCGTTGTTAGCCGTCCAACACGGCCCCATTCGGCGTCCCTCTCCGACCCTCTCCCACCGCCTCCGAGCACCACCAGGCCTCGCTCCAAGTACCACAGGGCCTCGCTCCAAGCACCACAGCAACGCGAAGGCCCGAGCCAATGCTCACTCCGTTCACACACGAGGCCCCAAAGCAGGAAAAGCACCGTGCGTCCAACGCAGGCTAGCGGCTCCACACAAGGTCGACCCTCAACTCGAGTACGAACACTGAACGACGAAGAACGGCAAAGGGGGGAAGAGAGCGCAAGTCCACTGCCAGAACCAACTGCTCTGAACCAACTGCCGCGCAACTGCTCTGCACCAACTCACTCACAACTGCTCTCAACCAACTGCCGCACACCTCACTCATTCTTCAAAAGTCCTGCCGCCCCTCGTATCACTCCGGGGCGGTGACGTCAGCCTTGGCGCACCACCCAATCAGTGGCCTCCACCGAATCAGAGGACTGTGGTGTCGTCATAGCACGTGGCACTCGAGGTGGATAGGCCTATCAGAGGTGTGAATGGCGGCGGCCATGCGGTGGTGTCCTGGCCTGGTTTCCTTCCTAAGTCATGTCAGGGGGGATGGCATTATTTAGTGTTGTACTAAAGGTCCTAACTAAATGTCTAAGTGGTGTACAGTGCCAAAAGGGACAAAGGTTTGGCTAACCAGGTGAGGACACACAGGGGCGCTACTCTTTAATCCCTAACTCTACTTAACACACGAACCTCCTGGTAGGTTCACAAGTATACATCTTACTGACAAAACGCCTACACATGAACTTATTACAGATAGTTTTCCTTACAGTGACACACGAAGCATGTTACCTACTCAGATCTATCTGCTCTACATATTGCTCTACCCCGCCAGACATAACAATATAATAAAGGAAATTATGTTTTACACCAAAGGAACTTGAGACAATATTCATCAGCAGGGTTGAGAATAAAGAACATCCATCGAGTTTTACAGTTTAAACAAAGCCATTGGTTGAAGGAGTATATTGATTTTAATACACTCCAGAGAACTGAAGCAAAAACGGATTTTGAGAAAGACTTTTACAAATTGATGAATAATGCTGTATTTGGAAAGACGATGGAAAATGTTAGGAATAGACAAAACATAAGACTTGCTTCATCTTGGAAACAAGCAACAAAATTAATTAATTGACCCAATTTTCAAAGAGCAAAGGTGTTTTCAGAGAACTTTTGTGCTATCCATTTGGTTAAAGAGAGTATTGAAATGGATAAGCCTATTTATATTGGAACATCAATTCTTGACTTGTCAAAGTCATTAATGTATGATTACTTTTACAATAACTTAAGGAAGAAATATCAAAATGATGTTAATCTACTTTATATGGATACAGATAGTTTTATGTTGAAAATTGATACAGAAGATGTTTATTCAGATATGATTGATGATATTGATATATATGATACAAGTAATTATAAGTCAGGTGATAAGTTGTTTTCTTCAAAGAATAAAAAGGTTATTGGAAAGTTTAAGGATGAATTGGGGGGTAAGGTAATGAGTGAATTTGTGGGATTGAGGTCGAAGGGTTATGCTTATAAATATATTGATAATAATATTGAAAAGAGTGATAAAAAGTTAAAAGGAATAACGAAAAATGTTATTAAAGAAACAATAAACTTTGAAAATTATTATAATTGTTTAACTTTAAAGAAAGAAGAGTTCAGAAAAATGAATACAATAAGAAGTTATAAACATCAATTATATTTAGAAGAAGTTAATAAGAAAGCTCTTGGAGCTTTTGATGATAAGAGGTTTATTTTAGAAAATGGAATTGATAGTCTCCCTTATGGTTATAAGTATTAAGATAAATATAAGTGATGAGAAATATATAAGTATAAGTGATAAGATAAATATATAAGTGATAAGATAAATATATAAGTGATAAGATAAATATATAAGTGATAAGATAAATATATAAGTAAATGTGATAAGATAAAAAGGGGGGTTAGGGATTTTAACGGGCTACCGCCGCCTTTTTTTCTAATATATAAATGATAGAACCAAGCATTAACCAGACTAAAGAGTGGAGATATACAGCCTTGGTATATAAATGGAAAACATCATGAATGTGAGAAATATCAAATAAGTATTATTGAAGAAATAACAGGGGTAACAGTAGATAAAACAAATAAGCGAATAAATTTAAATACGAATAAGTTAGAGGCTCTAAGAGGCAACATCCTTGAGTGGACTGAAAACTTTAATGGTTGCCAAGAGATTGAGGGGGAAATAATTTACTATAATCTCAAAATGGTATGTGGCACTGGGGGATTTCAGACAAGACCATTAAGAGAAGTGTATCATTTCATATCAGCTCAACAACGATACCTAAACCAAGAGTTTAATTCTAATGTTATATTTATCAATATTTTAGATGGTGATTGTGCTTTTAAGAGAATTAAGTTATTACCTAACAAGAGGTTCCAGGGAACCAGAACTCAACTGGTCTATATCAATATGGTTAGAATATGTATAAAAGAACCACAAACTATATAGTTTATACATGCTAAAGAGGTACAGTAACGTATAAGTATAAGTAGTATAGCTACATTAGGAGGTATAAGTATAAGTATAAGTATAAGTAGTACAGCTACATTACGAAGTACCAGATTGACAAAAATTTATTTTTCAATATGGCCGCCCTGCCACGCCCATTTTTGGGCATGCAATGCCCAAATGCAATCCCAAACTAGTTAATGTCTTAAAGATGCTGCATAACAAGTTTCATCAAATTTTATCAATATTTGTGACTTTTAGAGCGTAGACGTCGAATTGTTGACAGACGACAGACAGACAGACAGACAGATGACGGACGACGGACACTGGGTGTCGACAAAAACTCAGCTGGACATAGTCCAGTTGAGTTAATAAATTCAAGTCTGAAATCTGAGAAAAGTCCAGTTGAGTTAAAAATGAAACACAAATATTCGTTGGGTCTCTGTATGAGTATAATGAAAAATGGGGAGAGTTAATAAACTAAATGCAAACCATTGACTTCAACGTGTTTTAGTAGTAGGTAAATGGGCTTAGAAAAAGAGGAAAAAGGGCGATTTAGTGCGTTTCAATGTGTTTTCCCCATTCACTTACATGTTAATTCAAAGGTGAGCCAGAACCAACATTTATCCTCTACTTTTGGGTATTTGGTGTGTTTTGGGTCTTCAGGCTCTTTGTCATCTTCGGGGCTTTTGGGTCTTCAGTGTCTTTTTGGTCTTCAGGGTCTTTGGGGTCTTCGGTGTCTTCAGGGGATTTTCGGTATCAAGGGTCTTTTGGTTCCTCTGGGTATTTAAGTGTCTTTGGGTATTTTTGGGCCTTCGGGGTATTTTGGGTCTTTGGGGTCTTTTGGATCCTCTGGGTCTTTAAGGGTATTTTGGGTCTTTGGGGTGTTTTGAGTCTTCAGGCTCTTTGGGGTCTTCTGGTCTTTTGGGTCTTCAGGGTGTTTTGGGTCGTCAGGGTGTTTTGGGTCTTCAGGATGTTGTGGGTCTTCGGGGTGTTTTGGGTTCTCAGGGTATTTTGGGTCTTCGGGGTGTTTTGGGTCTTTGGGGTCTTCAGAGAATTTTTGAGCATCAGGCCCTTCAATGGTATTTTGGGTCTTCAGTGTCTTTTTGAGTCTCTGGGCCTTCAAGGGTATTTGGGGACTTTGGGGTGTTTTGGGTCTTTAGGGTGTTTTGGGTCTTTGGGGTCTTTGGGGCATTTTGGGTCCCCTGGGCCTTTAAGGGTAGTTTGGGTCTTTGTGGTGTTTTGGGTCTTCAGGGTGTTTTGGGTCTTCGGGGTGTTTTGGGTCTTCAGGGTGTTTTGGGTCTTTGGGGTCTTCAGGCTCTTTTGGGTCTTCGGTGTCTTCAGGGGCTTTTTGGTCTTCAGGGTCTTTTGTTTCCTCTGGGTCTTTAAGAGTCTTTGGGGTATTTTGGTTCTTCGGGGTATTGTTATGTGCTCCTCCCCAAACCCCGGTCACGGTGTACCTCCGAGCCCCGAGAGGAGTCACGGCAGAAAGATGTGTTATTCTGTATGTGAAAGATCAATGGGGAAACCACACCAATTGTTACCAACAAACAAGTATTGTATTAAAGTCACACAAGAATAACAATACAACAACAATAGTAATCAATTGTACAACAAATATATCCTTCCTATGATGGTACCATCAGTTTCGTACAGTACCACTCACTGTGCTCCAAGTGAGCGAAAAGAAGAACATTCCCAATGTCTCTATTCCCGGCTTCAAGCCAAAGTCGATCCGCTCCAGTGATCGTCAGAACGATGTCTAATCGAGACCAGAATCCCGTTCGGATGACAGTCACAGTCAAAGATGGCCGAAGGTGTTGTGGTAGAATAAATCTTTATACTATGTAACTAGTTATGAGATTGGTGAGTGAACCAATAGGTGGTCGTAAGAATGATAGGAATGTATCTCGCTCTGTTAAAGCTGGGAGTCCGTTGTCCACCTCCTGTACAGCCCCGGGCTAGAGCACCCTCCTATTGTGAGGTAAATGGAACTCACAGCAGGAGGGGAGCGAGTTGGTGCCAGCAGGGCGATTGTGGATGACCAAGGAGCTTCAGCGCACGGAGGATTAACTTTTAGCGCACAGGGGATTAACTCCAATTTATCCATATAAACCAGAGCAAACTTTGAGTCAGGAGACTTGTCATCAAAAGCTCTGCCCGATGGAATGAACGAGTACGGCGCTGCGGAGGAACATCGGCTGAGAAAGAGGGACTATGCGGATAGAGTTATCTGGTCCATTGAGTTAACGATAGTTATTACTATTTGAAACTAGTTAATAAAGTCTTGACCTGTTGTAAACCTGTTTCCGGTCATTGGTCTTGAGTCCCAAACCACTTCCACGACAGTGTCCTCAAGAAGCGACGGAGAAATCACACCTTCTGGTACGGACGTTCACCGGCTCCCACTCGGTGAACCGCAATTTCCATTCAAAATCCACGTTACACAAACACACACCAGATTATCGTCTGGAGGCGGTGAAAATGGTTAAAGCGAAGTGAAAACCCTTGAGCGAAGCCAACATCAGGCGCGAGTCAAAATGGCCAACGTCCCAATCTCAAGACGTAATGGCACTCCGATGATTCTCTTCGGAATCAACTGCAAAACCTGTCATGCAGGTTTATCTGTCACAGCGATAACAACTCTGTCGCAGGAATCCCTTTCCCAGGAAACCCCAAAGTTCACCCGTGAACCTCGTTCGCCAACATTCGCTCAGGACCTCAAAGCAACTCGGCTTCTTGTCAGACTTCACTCGCTCCGCCTTCTTCTCTTCCTCTTCCTCTTCGTCGTCGTCCGGTTCCGGTTTCATTTAAAACATGAACTTTTTTTTCCTTTTGAAAATAGTAATGTCTATTTCCCTTAAACGGCAGCAATAATAGTACATGGAACCAACAATGTTTACAGTGGATGAAAACTACAACAACGGAAGTGACGAATCCGTAACACTTCCCTCCCTCAAGAAAGAAAGTTTGAACATACCGAAAACTTTCTTTGCATGCAAAAACTCTTTTGAAAAACGAAAGTTTCAGAGTTGGTATGTGAGGAACTCCCACAAGAACTGTGCTGTCAGAGGACTGTCTTTCCCTCGCGGTCCCAACTGTACTGTCTTTCCCTCGCGGTCCCTCTGTACTCTCTTTCCCTCGCGGTCCCTCTGTGCTGTCTTTCCCTCGCGGTCCCTCTGTACTGTCTTTCCCTCGCGGTCCCTCTGTACTCTCTTTCCCTCACAGTCCCTCTGTACTGTCTTTCCCTCGCGGTCCCTCTGTACTGTCTTTCCCTCACGGTCCCTCTGTATTGTCTTTCCCTCGCGGTCCCAACTGTACTGTCTTTCCCTCACGGTCCCTCTGTACTGTCTTTCCCTCGCGGTCCCAACTGTACTGTCTTTCCCTCACGGTCCCTCTGTACTGTCTTTCCCTCGCGTTCCCAACTGTACTGTTTTTCCCTCGCGGTCCCAACTGTACTGTCTTTCCCTCGCGGTCCCAACTGTACTGTCTTTCCCTCGCGGTCCCTCTGTACTCTCTTTCCCTTGCGGTCCCTCTGTGCTGTCTTTCCCTTGCGGTCCCTCTGTGCTGTCTTTCCCTCGCGGTCCCTCTGTACTGTCTTTCCCTCGTGGTCCCCCTGTGCTGTCTTTTCCTCGCGGTCCCTCTGTGCACTCTTTCCCTCATGGTCCCCATGTGCTGTCTTTCCCTCGCGGTCCCTCTGTGCTGTCTTTCCCTCGCGGTCCCTCTGTGCTGTCTTTCCCTCGTGGTCCCACTGTGCTGTCTTTCCCTCGCGGTCCCACTGTGCTGTCTTTCCCTCGCGGTCCCTTTGTGCTGTCTTTCCCTCGCGGTCCCTCTGTACTGTCTTTCCCTCGCGGTCCCTCTGTACTGTCTTTCCCTCGCGGTCCCAACTGTACTGTCTTTCCCTCACGGTCCCTCTGTACTGTCTTTCCCTCGCGGTCCCAACTGTACTGTCTTTCCCTCGCGGTCCCTCTGTACTGTCTTTCCCTCGTGGTCCCAACTGTACTGTCTTTCCCTCGCGGTCCCAACTGTACTGTCTTTCCCTCGCGGTCCCAACTGTACTGTCTTTCCCTCGCGGTCCCTCTGTACTCTCTTTCCCTCGCGGTCCCTCTGTGCTGTCTTTCCCTCGCGGTCCCTCTGTGCTGTCTTTCCCTCGCGGTCCCTCTGTGCTGTCTTTCCCTCACGGTCCCTTTGTACTGTCTTTCCCTCGCGGTCCCAACTGCACTGTCTTTCCCTCGCGGTCCTTTTGTGCTGTCTTTTCCTTGCGGTCCCTCTGTACTGTCTTTCCCTCGTGGTGCCCCTGTGCTGTCTTTCCCTTGCGGTCCTCCTGTGCTGACTTTTCCTCGCGGTCCCTCTGTGCTGTCTTTCCCTCGCGGTCCCTCTGTACTCTCTTTCCCTTGCGGTCCCTCTGTGCTGTCTTTCCCTCGTGGTCCCTCTGTACTGTCTTTCCCTCGCGGTCCCTCTGTACTGTCTTTCCCTCGTGGTCCCTCTGTACTCTCTTTCCCTCGGGGTCCCTCTGTACTGTCTTTCCCTCGCAGTCCCTCTGTACAGTCTTTCCCTCGCGGTCCCTCTGTACTGTCTTTCCCTCGTGGTCCCAACTGTACTGTCTTTCCCTCGCGGTCCCAACTGTACTGTCTTTCCCTCGCGGTCCCTCTGTACTGTCTTTCCCTCACGGTCCCAACTGTACTGTCTTTCCCTCGCGGTCCCAACTGTACTGCCTTTCCCTCGCGGTCCCTCTGTACTGTCTTTCCCTCGCGGTCCCTCTGTACTATCTTTCCCTCGTGGTCCCAACTGTACTGTCTTTCCCTCACGGTCCCAACTGTACTGTCTTTCCCTCGTGGTCCCTCTGTGCTCTCTTTCCCTCGTGGTCCCTCTGTGCTGTCTTTCCCTCGCGGTCCCTCTGCTGTCTTTCCCTCACGGTCCCTCTGTGCTGTCTTTCCCTCGCGGTCCCTCTGTACTGTCTTTCCCTCGTGGTCCCTTTGTGCTGTCTTTTCCTCGCGGTCCCTCTGTACTGTCTTTCCCTCGCAGTCCCCCTGTGCTGTCTTTCCCTCGTGGTCCCCCTGTGCTGTCTTTTCCTCGCGGTCCCTCTGTGCTGTCTTTCCCTCGTGGTCCCCATGTGCTGTCTTTCCCTCGCGGTCCCTCTGTGCTGTCTTTCCCTTGCGGTCCCTCTGTGCTGTCTTTCCCTCGTGGTCCCACTGTGCTGTCTTTCCCTCGCGGTCCCACTGTGCTGTCTTTCCCTCGCGGTCCCTTTGTGCTGTCTTTCCCTCGCGGTCCCACTGTGCTGTCTTTCCCTCGCAGTCCCACTGTACTGTCTTTCCCTCACGGTCCCTCTGTGCTGTCTTTCCCTCGCGGTCCCACTGTGCTGTCTTTCCCTCGCAGTCCCACTGTGCTGTCTTTCCCTCGTGGTCCCCCTGTGCTGTCTTTCGCTCGTGGTGCCCCTGTGCTGTCTTTCCCTCGCAGTGCCCCTGTGCTGTCTTTCCCTCGTGGTCCCCCTGTGCTGTCTTTCCCTCACGGTCCCCCTGTACTGTCTTTCCCTCGTGGTCCCTTTGCGCTGTCTTTCCCTCGCGGTGCCCCTGTGCTGTCTTTCCCTCGCGGTCCCCCTGTACTGTCTTTCCCTCGCGGTCCCTTTGTGCTGTCTTTCCCTCGCGGTCCCACTGTGCTGTCTTTCCCTCGCGGTCCCTTTGTGCTGTCTTTCCCTCGTGGTCCCACTGTGATGTCTTTCCCTCGCGGTCCCACTGTACTGTCTTTCCCTCGCGGTCCCACTGTGATGTCTTTCCCTCGCGGTCCCACTGTACTGTCTTTCCCTCACGGTCCCTCTGTTCTGTCTTTCCCTCGCGGTCCCAATGTGCTGTCTTTCCCTCGCGGTCCCACTGTGCTGTCTTGCCATCGCGGTCCCCCTGTGCTGTCTTTCCCTCGCGGTCCCCCTGTGCTGTCTTTCCCTCGCGGTGCCCCTGTGCTGTCTTTCCCTCACGGTCCCCCTGTGCTGTCTTTCCCTCACGGTGCCCCTGTGCTGTCTTTCCCTCGCGGTCCCTTTGCGCTGTCTTTACCTCGCAGTGCCCCTGTGCTGTCTTTCCCTCACGGTCCCTCTGTGCTGTCTTTCCCTCGCGGTCCCTCTGTGCTGTCTTTCCCTCACGGTCCCTCTGTGCTGTCTTTCCCTCGCGGTCCCCCTGTCTGTCCCCCTGTCTGTCCCCCTGTCTGTCCCCCTCCCTCGCGGTGCCCCTGTGCTGTCTTTCCCTCGCGGTCCCCCTGTACTGTCTTTCCCTCGCGGTCCCCCTGTGCTGTCTTTCCCTCGCGGTCCCCCTGTGCTGTCTTTCCCTCGCGGTCCCCCTGTGCTGTCTTTCCCTTGCGGTCCCCCTGTGCTGTCTTTCCCTCGCGGTCCCCCTGTGCTGTCTTTCCCTCAATGTCCCCCTGTGCTGTCTTTCCCTCACGGTCCCACTGTGCTGTCTTTCCCTCACGGTCCCCCTGTGCTGTCTTTCCCTCGCGGTCCCCCTGTGCTGTCTTTCCCTCGCGGTCCCCCGTGCTGTCTTTCCCTCGGTGGGCCCCCTGTGCTGTCTTTCCCTCACGGTCCCCCTGTGTTGTCTTTCCCTCGCGGTCCCCCTGTGCTGTCTTTCCCTCGCGGTCCCCCTGTGCTGTCTTTCCCTCGTGGTCCCCCTGTGCTGTCTTTCCCTCGTGGTCCCCCTGTACTGTCTTTCCCTCGCGGTCCCTTTGCGCTGTCTTTCCCTCGCGGTGCCCCTGTGCTGTCTTTCGCTCGCGGTCCCCCTGTACTGTCTTTCCCTCGTGGTCCCTTTGTGCCGTCTTTCCCTCACGGTCCCACTGTACTGTCTTTCCCTCGCGGTCCCTTTGTGCTGTCTTTCCCTCGCGGTCCCACTGTACTGTCTTTCCCTCGCGGTCCCTCTGTGCTGTCTTTCCCTCGCGATCCCACTGTGCTGTCTTTCCCTCACAGTCCCACTGTGCTGTCTTTCCCTCGCGGTCCCCCTGTGCTGTCTTTCCCTCGTGGTCCCCCTGTGCTGTCTTTCCCTCACGGTGCCCCTGTGCTGTCTTTCCCTCGCGGTCCCCCTGTGCTGTCTTTCCCTCGTGGTGCCCCTGTGCTGTCTTTCCCTCGTGGTCCCCCTGTCCTGTCTTTCCATCGTGGTCCCTTTGCGCTGTCTTTCCCTCGTGGTGCCCCTGTGCTGTCTTTCCCTCGCAGTCCCCCTGTACTGTCTTTCCCTCATGGGTCCACTGTGCTGTCTTTCCCTCTTGGTGCCCCTGTGCTGTCTTTCCCTCGCGGTCCCTCTGTGCTGTCTTTCCCTCGTGGTCCCACTGTGCTGTCTTTCCCTCGCGGTCCCATTGTGCTGTGTTTCCCTCGCGGTCCCTCTGTGCTGTCTTTCCCTCACGGTCCCTCTGTGCGTCTTTCCCTCGCGGTCCCACTGTGCTCTCTTTCCCTCGCGGTCCCCCTGTGCTGTCTTTCCCTCGCGGTCCCTCTGTGCTGTCTTTCCCTCGCGGCCCCTCTCTGCTGTCTTTCCCTCGCGGTCCCTCTGTGCTGTCTTTCCCTCGCGGTCCCACTGTGCTGTCTTTCCCTCGCGGTCCCCCTGTGCTGTCTTTCCCTCGTGGTCCCTCTGTGCTGTCTTTCCCTCGCGGCCCCTCTGTGCTGTCTTTCCCTCGTGGTCCCTCTGTGCTGTCTTTCCCTCATGGTCCCACTGTGCTGTCTTTCCCTCGCGGTCCCTCTGTGCTGTCTTTCCCTCGCGGTCCCTCTGTGCTGTCTTTCCCTCGCGGTCCCTCTGTGCTGTCTTTCCCTCGCGGTCCCAACTGTACTGTCTTTCCCTCGCGGTCCCTCTGTGCTCTCTTTCCCTCACGGTCCCTCTGTGCTGTCTTTCCCTCATGGTCCCTCTGTGCTGTCTTTCCCTCGCGGTCCCTCTGTACTGTCTTTCCCTCACGGTCCCAACTGTACTGTCTTTCCCTCGCGGTTCCTTTGTGCTGTCTTTCCCTTGCGGTCCCTCTGTGCTGTCTTTTCCTCACGGTCCCTCTGTGCTGTCTTTTCCTCGCGGTCCCTCTGTACTGTCTTTCCCTCGTGGTCCCACTGTGCTGTCTTTCCCTCGCGGTCCCTCTGTGCTGTCTTTCCCTCACGGTCCCACTGTGCTGTCTTTCCCTCGCGGTCCCACTGTGCTGTCTTTCCCTCGTGGTCCCACTGTGCTGTCTTTCTCTCACGGTCCCTCTGTGCTGTCTTTCCCTCGTGGTGCCCTTGTGCTGTCTTTCCCTCGCGGTCCCCCTGTGCTGTCTTTCCCTCATGGTCCCTCTGTGCTGTCTTTCCCTCGCGGTCCCACTGTGCTGTCTTTCCCTCGCGGTCCCACTGTGCTATCTTTCCCTCGCGGTCCCTCTGTGCTGTCTTTCCCTCGTGGTACCCCTGTGCTTTCTTTCCCTCGTGGTCCCTCTGTGCTGTCTTTCCCTCGCAGTCCCTCTGTGCTGTCTTTCCCTCACGGTCCCTCTGTGCTGTCTTTCCCTCGCGGTCCCCCTGTCTGTCCCCCTGTCTGTCCCCCTGTCTGTCCCCCTCCCTCGCGGTCCCCCTGTGCTGTCTTTCCCTCACGGTCCCCCTGTGCTGTCTTTCCCTCGCGGTCCCCCTGTGCTGTCTTTCCCTCGCGGTCCCCCTGTGCTGTCTTTCCCTCGCGGTCCCCCTGTGCTGTCTTTCCCTCGCGGTCCCCCTGTGCTGTCTTTCCCTCGCGGTCCCCCTGTGATGTCTTTCCCTCGCGGTCCCACTGTGCTGTCTTTCCCTCACGGTCCCCCTGTGCTGTCTTTCCCTCGCGGTCCCCCTGTGCTGTCTTTCCCTCGTGGTCCCCCGTGCTGTCTTTCCCTCGGGGGGCCCCCTGTGCTGTCTTTCCCTCGCGGTCCCCCTGTGCTGTCTTTCCCTCGCGGTCCCCCTGTGCTGTCTTTCCCTCGCAGTCCCCCTGTGCTGTCTTTCCCTCACGGTCCCCCTGTACTGTCTTTCCCTCGCGGTTGTCAGCTCTTTCACGAGCCTTGATTGAGTACATATATATATATATATATATATATATATATATATATATATATATATATATATATATAAAATAAAAAGAAAGTCAATCTCACACCCAAATTATCAATTCACATGAGCAACACGATTTAATATTCCCCAAAATAAAGCAACAAAACTTCCAAACAACCTACAGAAATTTCCAAAGTTAGTTCACTCTGGATAAAGCATCAGCAACGACATTGTCCCTGCCCTTTACATGCTCAATTTCCAAGTTGAACTCCTGCAAAGCCAAACTCCATCTCATCAACCACTGATTATTATTTTTCATTTTTTTGAATGAAGGTTAAGGGGTTGTGATCAAAAATCCAAAGCAAAGCAAATCTATAGCACTTTTTTAAGGAGGCCGAGCTGAGAGCCAGGTTTCATGGTGGTTGGGTGGTGAGGCCTGGAAGTATTCACTGCATGGACGCATTTAGGAATGTGGAGTTCACGGGTTAATCCTTGTAGGAATCTTGGCTCGGCTGCTTCTGAGCACTCAGTGCTTCCAACTCTTCTCTTGATCATAAAAATCATAATCATGGTTGTAGAGTCGGGTGCTGTAGTCACGTGAGTAGTGGTCCCGATCTCGGCTTCCACCTTAATAGTCATCCCGTCGAGAGTTGCCAAAACTGCGCTGCTGCTGCTGGGAGCCTCTGTAGTAATCACGACTGCGGCCGCCACCAAAACTACCACTCCCACCCCGGGAAAAATAGCCACCCCTGAAACTACCTCCATGTTTTCCTCCTCTGTAGCCCCCTCGACGCCCATGGCCTGCCTTCTCTACTGTTATGGTCCGACCATCCAAATCCTTGCCATTCAAATCCTTTTCTGCATCTTTGGCGTCCTTTGTGTTTTCAAACGTGACAAAGCCAAACCCTCTCGACTTTTGCATCTCCCTGTCTTTTATCAGCAGCACTTCCAAGAGTGGTCCATATTTGCCAAAGACAGAGTCCAGAACATCTTCACTTGTGTCAAAGTTCAGTCCACCTACAAAGAGCTTGCCAACATTGCCTCCATCTATGACTTGTGTGTGCTGACACTTAGTTTCAGGGTACTCGACAAGAAGTGCCTATGCAAAGCGTGACGTCAGTACCTTCTCCTTCTCTTTAGAGCGCTTCCTACCCATAGCACGAGTCGCGGCACAGGATGGAAAGATACCCGGGATCTCCCGCTCCAACCGTGCGGTGTTATTTCCCATACTAGGCTTTTCAACAATCATCGGATTACCAGAAACTCGACCACCGGCCAAATCATTCCCGATAACAAAAGAGATTCCCTTTACAGGAAGAGTGGCTTGTAACCCCACAGTGACCGGTCCTGACACCAAATCAGACTTCAAATGGATGACATGAAGTGGAGCTTTAACACAGCCACCAACCCCCTGTAAAAGAACACTAGCACCAGTTGCCGTCTTCTCTGACAATGGCAAAATGCCCTCAAGCATCAAAGATTGATGTGCTCCTGTGTCCCTCAATACCCCCAACAGGTCTCTGGTTAGTCAGGTCTCCATCCAGTGACACAAACCCCTCTGAAATAAAAGGTTTGTAACCCTCTTGAACAAGGTCGTTCTCTGATGCCGTAACTTTGGCATGGGAACCTTCACAAGGCACTGTCCTCCAAGGACGATTTCTCGCATTGGCCAATGCATTCAGAGTGGCACTACTTTGACTCCGCTCCTGATTTTTCCTTTTCAGGGCATAATATTGGGACATCAAATGTCCAGGTTTCTTGCAAAAAGCGCAAGTAGGCCCAGAGGAAAAACTCGGTGTCTGCCTCGGGCCACCCGGAAGATAAGTCTGTCTTGGAACTGTAGTCTTCTGATCCCTAAAAGTCACGGTATCAGATTTGTCCCCATAGTCATCTCTCGGCCGCCTCCATGAATATTTGTTCTCCGAACCTGATTTACCATAACTCCCCTGGCTAACTCTAGGCGGGAACTTAGGTTTGTGGAACCCCATCCTATGTGTCAAGGCATAGTCATCTGCCACGGTTGCTGCCTCATACAACTCTGGTACTTTCTTTTCATCCAGATGCACTTTAATGTCCTCGTGGACACACTGTTTGAATTCCTCCACCAAGATCAATTGTCATAACAGGTTGAAGTCTTTCCCAATCTCCTTCGAGTCACACCACCTATCAAACATAGTTTCCTTCATTCTGGCAAACTCCACATGGGTCTCACTCTCCCTCTTCCTGGCATTCCTGAATTTTTGCCGGTAAGCTTCAGGGACCAATTCATAGGCTTTGAGAATGGTTTTCTTCACTATCTCATAATCTGCACATTGGTCAATCGGTAAAGCCGAATAGATATCTTGAGCTTTACCCACCAGAACACTTTGCACTAACATAGTCCAGGACCCCACAGGCCATTTTAGCATTTGAGCCACTTTCTCAAAGTGTAAAAAAAACTTGGCTACCTCCTTTTCATTGAAGGGTAGAACCAGCCTCACATGCCTACCAACATCCCAAGAGTTCTGACTAGTTGTCGAACTAGCCAGCATGGATACTACTTCTCTCCGTTCTCCCAGTAATTCCAGCTCCTTGAGTGTAAGTTCCTTCTGATACTCCATGTCCCGTTCTTTTAACTCCCTTTTGGCTCTCCTTTCCTCTGCTCTTTCCTCTGCTCTTCTTTCTTCTTAAGCTCTCATTTCCTCTGCTCTTCTCTCTTCTTCAGCTCTCCTTTCCTCTGCTCTTCTCTCTTCTTCAGCTCTCCTTTCCTCTCCTCTTCTCTCCTCGAGTTCCTTTTCAGCTCTACTTTCCTCTGCTCTTCTCTCCTCGAGTTCTCGTTCCTGTTCTGCTCTTCTTTCCTCGAAATCTCGTTCCTGTTCTGCTCTTTCCTTTCTGCTTTCCTTTCCTATGCTCTTTCCTCTGCTCTTCTTTCCTCGGCTTTCCATTCCAACTCTTTTAACCTTTCCTGGCTCTGCAGTTGCATCTCCATTTTCCGGAGCTCCACATTTTTTTTTTTCCTCGGGTAACCAATCCAAGGCTACCTCTTTCCATGTTCCTTGTCCCACCAGAGATTCTACCACCAATGTCTGCATCTCTGCTTTCTTCATATTAGCTCGGACCTCCAAGTTAAAATATTTGGCCAATATCATGAGTTCCGATCTTTTTAACGCTTGGAACTGTGCCTCATTAGGGGACGCCACAAACACCTTTCTGCGTCAAACACCATGGTGACTATTAGTTAGCACATGTTAACCTTCACATAAAAAATTTCACATTTTTTGGAAAAATTTGGGAATGTTGGAAAAATTACAAATTTGGGAATTTTGGGAATTTTAGGGAATTCTATCCCGGACGAGCCCCCAATTTCTGTTACGTGCTCCTCCCCAAACCCCGGTCACGGTGTACCTCCGAGCCCCGAGAAGAGTCACGGCAGAAAGATGTGTTATTATGTATGTGAAAGATCAATGGTGAAACCACACCAATTGTTACCAACAAACAAGTATTGTATTAAAGTCACACAAGAATAACAGTACAACAACAATAGTAATCAATTGTACAACAAATATATCCTTCCTATGATGGATGGTACCATCAGTTTCGTACAGTATCACTCACTGTGCTCCAAGTGAGCGAAAAGAAGAACATTCCCAATGTCTCTATTCCCGGCTTCAAGCCAAAGTCGATCTGCTCCAGTGATCGTCAGAACGATGTCTAATCGAGACCAGAATCCCGTTCGGATGACAGTCACAGTCAAAGATGGGCGAAGGTGTCCTCAAGAAGCGAAGGAGAAATCACACCTTCTGGTACGGACGTTCACCAGCTCCCAATCGGCGAACCGCAATTTCCTTTCAAAATCCACGTTACACACACACACCAGATTATCATCTGGAGGCGGTGAAAATGGTTAAAGCGAAGTGAAAACCCTTGAGCGAAGCCAACATCAGGCGCGAGTCAAAATGGCCAACGGCCCATTCTCGAGACGTAATGGCATTCCGATGATTCTCTTCGGAATCAACCGCAAAACCTGTCATGCAGGTTTATCCGTCACAGCGATAACAACTCTGTCACAGGAATCCCTTTCCCAGGAAATCCCAAAGTTCACTCGTGAACCTCCTTCGCCAACGTTCGCTCAGGACCGCAAAGCAACTCGGCTTCTTGTCCGACTTCACTCGTTCCGTCTTCTGCTTTCTGCTCTTCCTCTTCATCGTCGTCCAGTTCCAGTTTCACTTAAAACATTAACTTTTTTACCCTTTGAAAATAGTAATGTCTATTTCCCTTACCGACAGCAATAATAGTACATGGAACCAACAATGTTTACAGTGGATGAAAACCACAACGGAAGTGACGAATCCGTAACAGTATTTAAGGGTATTTTGGGTCAAAGGGGTCTTTAAGGGTCTTTGGTGGCTTCAGGGTGTTTTGCGTCTTCAGGGAGTTTTGGGTCTTTGGGGTCTTTTGGGTCTTTGGTGTCTTCAGGGGATTTTGGGTGTTAAGGGCCTTTTGATTCCTCTGGGTCTTTCTGGTCTGCTTGTTCTGGTCTGTTCTGGTCTGTTTCCTTTCGACTATACCTATAAATAGATCATCAGTACGTGGTTGCATTCCCGTAATGCCAAATTAATCCAGTACCGGGGGTATTTTTATTTAAAAAAAAATCCCGTACTCAAAGGGTTAAGGGTATTTTGGGTATTCAGGGGTCTTGGTGGTCTTAAGGGTCTTGGGGGAATTAAAGGGTCATCAAAAGTCTGAGGGGTCTCAGCAGTCTAAACGTAATTAAGGGGGTTAATTAAGAGGGTGTTAATTATTTTTGAAGAAGAAGAAGGCGTTCCCGTTGCATATAAACATGACGACATAACCATATACGTTTGCTCTATTGTAATAACTGGCGTGACTCGCTGCACTCCGCGCACCTCACCACACGTCGTTTCAGAGGGATAGGCATCTTTGACCATTTCGGTGTATTTTGGGTCTTCAGGGTCTTTTGGATCATCTGGGCCTTGAAGGGTATTTTGGGTCTTTGGGGTGTTGTGGGTCTTCGGGGTCTTTTGGGTCTTCGGTGTCTTCAGGGGCTTTTGTGTCTTAAGGGTCTTTTGTTTTCTCTGGGTCTTTAAGAGTATTTGGGGTATTTTGGTTCCTCAGGGTATTTAAGGGTATTTTGGGTCTTCAGGGTGTTTTGGGTATTTTGGGTCTTAGGGTCTTGTGGGTCTATGGGGTATTTTAGGTATTTTGGGTCTTTGGGGTGTTTTGGGTCTTCGGGGTCTTTTTAGGTCTTTGGAATCTTTTGGGGTCTTTGGGGTATTTGGGTCTTCGGGTCTTCGGTGTATTTTGGGTCTTTGGGTCTTTTGGGTCTTCGGTGTCTTCAGGGGATTTTGGTTCTTAAGGGTCTTTTGGTTCCTCTGGGTCTTTAAGGGTCGTTGGGTGTTTTGGGGTCTTTGGGGTATTTTGGGTCTTCTAGGTCTTTGGCACCATTTTGGTCTTCAGGGTCTTTTGGATCCTCTGGGCCTTTAAGGGTATTTTGGGTCCTTGGGGTGTTTTTGGTCTTTTGGGGTGTTTTGGGTCTTTGGGGTGTTTTGGGTCTTTGGGGTGTTTTGGGTCTTTGGGGTGTTTTGGGTCTTTGGGGTGTTTTGGGTCTTTGGGGTGTTTTGGGTCTTCGGGATGTTTTGGGTCTTCAGGGTATTTTGGGTCTTTGGGGTGTTTTGGGTCTTCGGGATGTTTTGGGTCTTCGGGGTATTTTGGGTCTTCGGGTATTTTGTGTCTTTGGCGCCATTTGGGTCTTCAGGGTCTTTTGGATCCTCTGGGCCTTTAAGGGTGCGTTAGGCCTTCAGGGTTTTTTGGGTCTTCAGGATGTTTTGGGTCTTCGGGGTGTTTTGGGTTTTCAGGGTCTTTTGGGTCTTCGGGGTGTTTTGGGGTCTTCGCAGTGTTTTGGGTCTTTGCGTGTTTTGGGTCTTCGGGGTGTTTTGGGTATTGGGGATGTTTTGGGTCTTTTGGCTCTTTGGGGAATTTGGGGTCTTTTGCCTCTTTGGGGAATTTGGGGTATTTTGAGTCTTCGGGGTGGGGCCATTTCGGTCTTCAGGGTATTTTTGAGCCTCAGGGCCTTCAAGGGTATTTTGGGTCTTCAGGGTCTGTTTGAGCATTTATTTTTGGGACTTTGGGTATTTTGGGACTTTGGGGTGTTTTGGGTCTTTGGGGTCTTTTGGGTCTTTAAGGGTATTTTGGGTATTCAGCGGTCTTGGTGGTCTTAAGGTTCTTGGGGGAATTAAAAGGTCATCAAAGGTCTAAGGGGTCTCAGCAGTCGATACGTAATTAAGAGGGCTAATTAAGAGGGTGTTAATTTTTTTTTAAGAAGAAGAAGACGTTTTCGTCGCACATAAACATAACGACATAACCATATAGTGGGGCGGCTTAGCCCAAATATTCAAAAGAATTGTGCATTTTGTGATACAAGCACCAAATTTGGCACAAATGTACATTAATATGTTGCGAACATTTTCAGATATTGGGCCTCTTGAAATTCCGTAATTTTTTTTTTCAAATTTTTTCAAATTTCGTAATTTCAAATTTTTCGGGTGACACCGTCACAATTTCGGTCTTCGAGGCCGGCCGATAGGCAAAGTGTGACCGGAAGGGACGAGGTTCTCCTGACCACGTGGCCCTCGATCTGGGAAGCGAGAGGCGTTCCATTAGTGGACGCGCCCCTCACGCCCGACTTTTGGGCGGCCCCGGCAGGCCGTTTGTTTTGACGTTCCGTGACAGGCCCCGCACCCCCACCTCCGGGCCGACCAGAAGCTTGTGCTGAGTACATCATACCTGAACAACTCAGTGAGGCAGAACACAGCAGTGCACACCAGGGTGACCCCTTCAGTGCATAAACCAATTAACCTGTCCACTGCAGGGCATATAGAAATGAAGTTATTTTCTGCATATAATAATAATATAAGTTCAGTTCTATATAACAATTTCTGTTATCACCACTACCACTACAACTACCACTACTACAAGCTTTGTCTGGAATTTTGTGGACTAACAGACAAACAGACATACAGACAAGCGGGGATCAAAACATTACCTCCTTCCACCATTGAGTGTAGAGGTAAACATCATGGAAATTATATCATGCCCTAGATTTAATTCATGCTTACCCATGTATTTGCTTCACTGGTTCACAAGGTCTTTTGCATACATGTAATTCAGACTCTCGTCTTCATTGCTGACCACACAATGTTCGCAACATATTAATGTACATTTGTGCCAAATTTGGTGCTTGTATCACAAAATGCACAATTCTTTTGAATATTTGGGCTAAGCCGCCCCACTATATCGGCCGGCCTCGAAGACCGAAATTGTGACGGTGTCACCCGAAAAATTTGAAATTACGAAATTTGAAAAAAATTGAAAAAAAAAATTACGGAATTTCAAGTGGCCCAATATCTGAAAATGTTCGCAACATATTAATGTACATTTGTGCCAAATTTGGTGCTTGTATCACAAAATGCACAACAGGTTTGCTATGCTGCTACACTAATAAACGATTTCTCTATTATAATAAGATTATTGTTACATTTGATGAAGTTTGGAAGTGTCTTTTTTTAGTTAAATCGTCATTGTAATTTCATCATCATAGCATATCACTGGGAATGACAATGTGTTCTTGGTTCAGGTTTTCCTTCAATTGTACTTGGAGGAAGTGTTGTTGTTGGTTCTGTCGGTGTTGGTGTGGATTCTGTAGGTGTTGGTGTGGTTTCGGTGGATGTTGCTTGTACAGTTCCAGTGCTTGTCTCTTCTGCAGAAAACATTTTCATCATTGGTTGTGTTGTGATCATCAGTCAGAATTGTGTGAAGTTGTGTTGAAAAAAGGAATGTTGCTGGTTCTGACAAGATGTATAATTCATGTCTTGTGTTGGTAAGGTGTATTATTGACACTGGCGTGACTCGGCGTGCTCCGCGCACCTCACCACATGTTGTTTCAGAGGGATAGGCATATTTGACCATTTCGGTGTCTTTTGGGTCTTCTGGGTCTTCAGGGCCATTTGGGTCTTTTGGATCCTCTGGGCCTTTAAGGGTATTTTGGGTCTTCGGTGTCTTCGGGGGCTTTTGGGTCTTCAGGGTCTTTTGTTTCCTCTGGGTCTTTGAGAGTCTTTGGGGTATTTTGGTTATTCGAGGTATTTAAGGGTATTTTGGGTCTAAAGGTCCTTGAGGGTATTTGGTGGCTTCAGGGTGTTTTGAGTATTCAGGGTGTTTTGGGTCTTTGGGGTCTTTTGGGTCTTCGGGGTCTTTTGGGTCTTTTGGGTCGTCGGTGTATTCATAGGTTTTTGGGTCTTCAGAGTCTTTTGGATCCTCTGGGTCTTTAATGGTCTTTGGGGCTTTTAGGGTCTTCGGGGTATTTTGGGTCTTCTGGGTCTTCAGCGCCAATTTGGGTCTTTAGCGTCTTTTGGATCCTCTGGGCCTTGAAGGGTATTTTGGGTCTTTGGGGTGTTTTGGGTCTTCGGGTTCTTTGAGGTCTTTGGGGTGTTTTGGGTCTTTGGGTGTTTTGGGTATTTTGGGTCTTTGGGGTGTTTTGGGTCTTTGGGGTGGGGCCATTTGGGTCTTCAGGGTATTTTTGAGCCTCAGGGCCTTCAAGGGTATTTTTAGGTGTTCAGGGTCTTTTTGATCCTCAGTGTCTTTGAGGGTATTTTGGGACTTTGGGGTGTTTTGGGTCTTTAAGGGTATTTTGGGTATTCAGGGGTCTTCATCGTCTTAAGGGTCTTGGGGGATTTAAAGGGTCATCAAAGATCTGAGTGGTCTCAGCAGTCTAAACGTAATTAAGAGGGTTAATTAAGAGGGTGTTAATTTTTTTTTTGAAGAAGTAGTTTTCGTCGCATATAAACATAACGACATAACGAAATACGTTTGCTCTATTATAAGATTGTTGTTACATTTGATGAAGTTTGGAAGTGTCTTTTTTTTGTTCCATTGTCATTGCAATTTCATTATCATGACAGATCACTGAGAATTAGAATGTGTTCTTCGTTCAGGTTTGCCCTCACCTGTACTTGGAGGAAGTGTTGTTGTTGGCTTGGTGGTTGTTGCTGTAGGTTCTGTGGATGTTGTTGGTGCAGTTCCAGTGCTTGTCTCTTCTGCAGAAAAACAACATTTCCATTATTGGTTGTTTTGTGATCATCAGTCATAATTGTGTGAAGTTGTGTTGCTGCAAGGATTGGTTCTGGTTCCAACAGGGTGCATAATTCATGCCTTGTGGTGGTAAAGGGTATTATTGATGATTTTGTTACATTTGATGAAGTTTGAAGTGTCTTTTTTGATTCCATTGTCATTGTAATTTAATTGTCAAAGCACATCACTGGGGATGAGAATGTGTTCTTGGTTAAGGTTTTCCCTCACCTGTACTTGGGGGAAGTGTTGTTGTTGGCTTGGTGGTTGTTGCTGTATATTCTGTGGATGTTGTTGGTGCAGTTTCAGTGCTTGTAGCTCCTGCAGAAAACATTTTCATCATTGGTTGTGTTGTGATTATCAGTCATAATTGTGTGAAGTTGTGTTGCTGCAAGGAATATTGCTGGTTCCGACAGGGTGCATAATTCATGCCTTGTGGTGGTAAAGGGTATTATTGATGATTTTGTTACATTTGATGAAGGTTGAAGTTCATATTTTGGTTCCATTGTCATTGTAATTTCATTATCATAACATATCAATGAGAATGAGAATGTGTTCTTAATTCAAATTTTCCCTCACCTATACTTGGAGGAGGTGTTGTTGTTGGTTCTCTGAGTGTTGGTGTGGATTCTGTGGGTGTTGGTTATTAGTCCCCTCCCGGTGTACACCGGAGGGGACTATAGGTTTGCACGCCGTCCCTCCGTCCGTCAGTCCGTCAGTCCGTCAGTCCGTCAGTCCGTCAGTCCGTCAGTCCGTCAGTCAGTCCGTCAGTCCGTCACGCAAAGAACAGTTTTCCGGACTTTTTTTCTGAACGCTTAATGCTAATGATTTCAAACTTGGCACATGTTTTCCTCATGATAAGTTACAGGTCACGTTCGAACTTCACGACGTTTTGATCATTTTTAACAAAGTTATGGCACTTTGAACTTTGGTAATTCTGATAATTCTGATGATCCTTAACTCAGTGCCATTTTAAGTTTTAATTTCCTTTAAAACCCAATTTCTCTGCAATAATAGGACCGATTGAGATCAAATTTTCACCATATGATGGAATCGGTGTGTAGAATATTTTAATGGTAATTATGACGTCACATGTCACGTGGTTCGGTCGCTATATTGTTTTTCGTGAAAACACGAAAACCCCTTTTTCTCTGCAACGGCTGAACAGATCCAGGCCAAACTTTGCAGGCAGAATCGCATACCCATGACGAACAAAAAAGTCAGCGAGCATGACGTCATGCGTCACATGGTTTCAGAGTTATGACGTTTTTAAGCATGAACCTTTAAAACCGAGCTCCTCCTTCATTTTTGATCCAATCGAGGGGAAACTTCACAGATCTGTTCAGCACTAAAATGTCCTTTTGGAATTTGCGATAGGGCACGTGGTTTGGCAGATATCGTTAATTAAACGAAAATTTTTTTTTAATGGATATCTCTTGTTTATTCTCGAGTTCTCCTCAAGCCGCACCGCGCGTCCTCAGCCTCGTCTCGCGAACGTCAACAGCGCGACACAGCGCGTGCTTTCCGGAGGGGCGGAGCCAAGCCAAGCAACATATATATACACATCGATCATTGATCGTGAACCGAAAAATATCTAAATTACTGATGGTTTCAGAGTTATGACGTTTTAAAGCATGAACCTTTAAAACCAATCCCCTCCCTCATTTTTGATCCAATCGAGGGGAAACTTCACAAATCTGTTCAGCATGTCAGTCTACTAAAATGTCCTTTTGGAATTTGCGATGGGGCACGTGGTTTGGCAGATATCGTTAATTAAACTAAAATATTTTTTTTAAATGGATATCTCTTGAATCGCTAGTACCTCAGACCGTGAGTTGGTAATAATTTATATAATTCACACAGTGCAATACGTGCAGGCCGCTCCACGGAGCGACCATTGCGGGCTTATCAACGAGGCGAGGCGTGACACACATGTGTCTCAGCATACCTCAGATCAAGTTTGAAAACCAGCATCAACCGTGCATAAATTTGCATATTCGATCATTTTTGACAAAGTTATGGCACTTTGAACTTTGGTAGGGGACATGTATTGCAGCGCAATACTCAGAATGCTTGTTTTTCATAAATCTATTTCTGTGAGCCGACAGATAGGGCACTTAACTTTGAGCTGTCTTGTCTGGGTTTATTTCTCGCCCCAAATATAACCTGTCAGATATTATTTGCAGAACAAGGCATTTCTTTAAACGGTTGCACTGTCCTTTGAATGTAAGCCAGATGTACCGTCTGTCAGCATTTGCTGTGGACATGAAATATCCAACGGTTTCTTTCAAAAAAAAACACTTGGACGAACACTGGGCCCCTGGGCAAATTACAAATTTCTGCCCAAATCAACTCCTTAGTATAATTCCTACAAACTCCTCAACACAGTTTGTTTCATTTTCATATTGTCGACCAAAACAACATGCTTTTTAGTCATAGTCATTGGTGTACTTTACATAAGATCTTGTTATAAGTTCGACAGAGTTTAACAAAAATGCAAATTGAAAATAAAACTTGCAGTGTACCAGCATGAAATCACCATGCACAGTACAGTACTTGCTTACCTGGTGAAGATGTGGTGCCAAAGGAAATCTGGAAAGCAAGAGAAAAGACAATTTTTTTGCAAAGTGATCAACAACATTCAAACTTCGAACAAACAAAGTAAGTCAGTAGAACTGAGAATGTACCAATTCCTCCGTACACACGCCCTCACTCAAACATTTCCCAATATTGAAATAGCTCTTCAGATATATCTGTCGATGATGGTATCGAATTGCAGTGGTGAAGGTGAGAGGTCCTCCTGAAAACTAAAACCTATCAAAAGATGAGGTCAGAAACCAAATGGGACAACATCGACTTTGTCTTCCAATGATGAGCAGAGAGTGAAGTACTGAGAGGACTCAACATCGAATATCATTGACGAGTTTTGCCAAAATGATCCAGGAAAAGACCGATGCAATGTGTAGTTCTTTCTGTGGAGAATCTGCCTGCAACACCTTGGAATAGAAATACAAACGCCCTCACTCAAACATTTCCCAATATTGAAATAGCTCATCAGATATATCTGTCGATGATTGTGTCGAATTGCAGTGGTGAAGGTGAGAGGTCCTCCTGAAAACTAAAACCTATCAAAAGATGAGGTCAGAAACCAAATGGGACAACATCGACTTAGTCTTCCAATGATGAGCAGAGAGTGAAGTACTGAGAGGACTCGACATCGAATATCATTGACGAGTTTCGCCAAAGCGATCCAGGAAAAGACCGATGCAATGTGAAGTTCTTTCTGTGGAGAATCTGCCGGCAACACCTTGGAATAGAAATACAAACGATGGTCTTACAATTAAATCGCGCTGTCTTGTCTTTAATTGATGTCCGGTCAATTTAGTTGCCTCCACCGCCTAAGGTGGATGGAGGTTATGTTTTCACCCCTGCTGTTTGTCTGTGAGCAGAATATCTCAAAAGGTCGTGGAAGGATTCAGACGAAATTTGGTGGACAGGTTGGGTGTGTGACAAGGACGAATAAATTTGATTTTGGTGGAGCTCCAAACCAGACACCGAATTAAAAATCATTTTTAAAGTGATTCCTCATTCTTAAGAGATGAAGCCAAAAACAATATAATCAAACCTCAACATTCGCAGACCCTGCGTATTCGCGGTTCATAACATGTGACCAGCTTCTATGTTGGAGCTTCGCATATTTGTGGTAAAAGAAAAAATATATAATATACATCAAAAAAAAAATATTATTTTTTGTTTACACATCAGGACTGGTCTCACATATCCACCACCGCTGATATTGATTCAGGCTGGGAATTCTTCCACAGAAACCTGCTCTGTTTTATGCACAGATTCATCCCATCTCGTCTTCAATTAGCTTACTCATCCTACCTCTCTTGGTACTCTGAATCCTGTGGTGCGGCAGTTGCTTTAAAACAACTTGCATTTTCCTTCTGGAAGGCAAATCCAACTGAAGACAACCTCAGATCATTCCACAAAGTCCGCAACAGGTGTGTCTACTCCTTCAAGCCAGAAAACAACATCTGTCCAATTTCAAGAATGATCTTTTAAACTTGTCTCCCTCCAATAAAACCTGGTGGTACCTTGTCAAGAAGTGCACCCTCCACCATCTCTGTGATTTGTCACCCTCAGGTGGGTTGCTGCTGGACTGTGCACATCATGCAGACACGTGTCTGCATGATGTGCACAGTCCAGCAGCAACCCACCTCTATTATATTAAAACGGCCCAAATCCAGAACCACTGCTCACCACTCATTTATTCCTCTTTTCCCGCCTGTGAAACCAACTTACATACTCTCTTCAATCTCAATCCTCCTTCCAGGTGTTCAAGGCAGTTGTTTACTACCATCACAAGTACTACCATCACATCACAAGTACTACCATTATTACCATCACAAGTTTACTACCATCACAAGTTTACTACCCCCATCCAAATCAATGATATTTTCTCCACCTGTTAAACCACAACCTATATCTCCCAAAAACTTTGCTTACCGGTATGTATCCATCTTGTCCACCCTTTGCGTTCTCTATTACCACTCATCGTTACCTGCATGCTGCATCCCTTGTTTGTCCGTCTCCATCTATTTTCTCCCTCCACCCTGCTGTTAGCGTTTCCCCTTTCTCATGCTGTTTCCTCTGTCATGTTGTGTCTTGATTTGTTCTGTGTCATAGCTCTTCCACAAGCGGAGACCACGCAGTTGAAAAAAATCCCCACCCCCATTCAACCAATGCACCCATATTCGCGGATTCGACATTCGTGGCATTTTCCAGGGGCTATCCCCCGCCAGGGACTGACTGAAAAGCATGATATTTCAAAATGTTGTGGATGACTTATGACAAAACGAGGTGAATGAGTTGTTTGGTGACAAGAACAAGGCGATTAGATTTCGGTTCAGGTTCCGATGCAGATCTGGCGATGAGGAGGTGATGGGCAGGACAATGGGCAGGGTGATGAGGAGAACAGGACGATGAAGAGGTGATGAGCAGACAAGCAGGACAATGAACAGGCAGCAGGCAAACGAACACAGGCACACAGCGAAGGCAGGCAGGACGACCTTCTTTCAGCTCTCCTCATTCCCAGAACTCAACTATCCCAGTTTCCCTCACAAACAGCGAGCTCCACAGCACACGTAACCGGCACGATCCAGGCTCCTCCCCATTTCACCTCAAAACTCCATGAACACTTGTGTGTCATAAGCTCTTCCTCCTTCCCCTCAGAACTCTTGAGAACCTTGTCAGAACTCTTCCCTCTCAGAACTGTATCCGCTTCTCTGAGCATGCAGAACCAAGAGCTACTGGCTCCTCCCACATCTCCATTCCAACTCTCCGCCCCTCTCAGCATTGGGCTCCACCCCCTTTAGAGACGATCATAGCCCCGCCCCCTCTTACAATGCCTGGCAGTCCCATTGCTGTCTGCTTCATTCTTCTCTGCTCTGCAGAGCTGTGACCCGGTGCACCCAGCGGATGTTTACAGGGAGGTTTGTACGCACATTTAATTAACTTGATCCCTAGCTATTTATCACAAAGCATCACCCTCCGTATGGTGCACATTCAAACAGACAATCCTTAAGCTGACACGTGCCTACTTCTTCCATCGAGATTTGCTTCCGACTCGCACATGGATAATGCTATAATAATAAAAGGCAGTGTCCGTCTGCCCGTCTCCTCCATAACTCCAAAACCATGAAACCTTGCGGCCCCAAACTTTGCACGTATAGCCTACACCTGGACCTCAAACAGATTGCTAGGATGAAAACTGGGTGTTTGGATGTGTGTGTAACACCCTTTCTCATGATGATTAACGCGGTGCTCATAAGAAAAAACCCCAATGTGGTGGCTTACCAATATGGCGGCCCACAATTTTGGTCAGCCCACTGCACCTCCCTGGGTTCTTAAGCCGCCATTTTGTTTCGGCCTACTCAAACCTGCCTTGCCTTAGAAACACGATCGATTATCATTACATAATTGACGCATATCATCAAAATCTGGATTCGGATAGGAGGATTGGATGCAGTAGACTAAATGATATCCAAATCTGGAGTGAAATCTGGCAAAATAGACCATATCTAGCATTTGGTGAACGCTATTCAGGCTGCTTTTGCAAGCCATGGCGTTACAGTAGACAGAGCTCCCTTTTTGTTCTTGGTCACAAGACTGGGGAACTTTGGGAACAGGGGGAGGGTGAGGGGAGGGGGGAAGGAGGAGGGGAGGGAGGAAGGAGGAGAGGGAGGGGGGGAAGGAGGAGAGGGAGGGGGGAGGGAGGAGGAGAGAGGGGGGGGGGGAGGAGAGAGAGGGAGGGGGGGGGGAGGAGGAGAGGGAGGGGGGGAGGGAGGAGGAGAGGGAGGGGGGAGGGAGGAGGAGAG